>NC_089849.1:83553496-83668278 GCF_035609145.1 Eleutherodactylus coqui
AGTGTATAGTCATGTCTGGGTCCCTTAAATATTAGCACAAGTACTAAGGGTGCACTGTGTAGCCATGTCTGGGTCCCTTATATATTAGGACAAGTACTAAGGGTGCACTGTGTAGCCATGTCTGGGTCTTCTTTATATTAGGACAAGTACTAAGGGTGCACTGTGTAGCCATGTCTGGGTCTCCTTTATATTAGGACAAGTACTAAGGGTGCACTGTGTAGCCATGTCTGGGACTCCTTTATATTAGGACAAGTACTAAGGGTGCACTGTGTAGTCATATCTGGGTCCCCTATATGTTAGGACAAGTACTAAGGATGCACCGTGTAGTCATGTCTGGTCCTCTATATATTAGGACAAGTACTAAGGGTGCACTGTGTAGCCATGTCTGGGTCTCCTTTATATTAGGACAAGTACTAAGGGTGCACTGTGTAGCCATGTCCTGGTCTCCTTTATATTAGGACAAGTACTAATGGTGCACTGTGTAGTCATATCTGGGTCCCTATATATTAGGATAAGTACTAAGGGTGCACTGTGTAGCCATGTCTGGGTCCCCTATATATTAGGAGAAGTACTCTGGGTGCACTGCGTAGTCATATCTGGGTCCCCTATATATTAGGACAAGTACTAAGGGTGCACTGTGTAGCCATATCTGGTCCCCTATATACTAAGACAAGTACTAAGGGTGCACTGTGTAGCCATGTCTGGTCCCCTATATAATAGGACAAGTATTAAGCGTGCACTGTGTAGCCATGTCTGGGTGCCCTTTATATTAGGACAAGTACTAAGGGTGCACTGTGTAGCCATGTCTGGTCCCCTACATATTAGGACAAGTACTAAGGGTGCACTGTGTAGCCATGTCTGGTCCCCCATATGTTAGGACAAGTACTAAGGATGCACCGTGTAGTCATGTCTGGTCCCCTATATATTAGGACAAGTACAAAGGGTGCACTGTGTAGCCATGTCTGGGTCTCCTTTATATTAGGACAAGTACTAAGGGTGCACTGTGTAGCCATGTCTGGGTCTCCTATATATTAGGACAAGTACTAAGGGTGCACTGTGTAGCCATGTCTGGATCTCCTTTATATTAGGACAAGTACTAAGGGTGCACTGTGTAGTCATGTCTGGTCCCCTATATATTAGGACAAGTACTAAGGGTGCACTGTGTAGCCATGTCTGGTCCCCTATATATTATGACAAGTACTAAGGATGCACCGTGTAGCCATGTCTGGTCCCCTATATATTAGGACAAGTACTAGGGGTGCACTGTGTAACCGTGTCTGGTCCTCTATATATTAGGACAAATAGTAAGGGTGCACTGTGTAGCCATGTCTGGTCCCCTATATATTAGGACAAGTACTAAGGGTGCACTGTGTAGCCATATCTGGTCCCCTATATATTAAGACAAGTACTAAGGGTGCACACGTAGTCATGTCTGGGTCCCCTATATATTAGGACAAGTACTAAGGGTGCACTGTGTAGCCATGTGTGGGTCTCCTTTATATTAGGACAAGTACTAAGGGTGCACTGTGTAGTCATGTCTGGTCCCCTATATATTAGGACAAGTACTAAGGGTGCACTGTGTAGCCATGTCTGGTCCCCTATATATTATGACAAGTACTAAGGATGCACTGTGTAGCCATGTCTGGTCCCCTATTTATTAGGACAAGTACTAGGGGTGCACTGTGTAGCCGTGTCTGGTCCTCTATATATTAGGACAAATAGTAAGGGTGCACTGTGTAGCCATGTCTGGTCCCCTATATATTAGGACAAGTACTAAGGGTGCACTGTGTAGCCATGTCTGGTGCCATATATATTATGACAAGTTCTAAGGGTGCACCGTGTAGCCATGTCTGGTCCCCTATATATTAGGACAAGTACTAGGGGTGCACTGTGTAGCCGTGTCTGGTCCTCTATATATTAGGACAAATAGAAAGGGTGCACTGTGTAGCCATGTCTGGTCCCCTATATATTAGGACAAGTACTAAGGGTGCACTGTGTAGTCATGTCTGGGTCCCCTATATATTAGGACAAGTACTAAGGGTGCACTGTGTAGCCATATCTGGTCCCCTATATATTAAGACAAGTACTAACGGTGCACACGTAGTCATGTCTGGGTCCCCTATATATTAGGACAAGTACTAAGGGTGCACTGTGTAGCCATGTCTGGGTCTCCTTTGTATTAGGACAAGTACTCAGGGTGCCCTGTGTAGTCATGGCTGGGTCTCCTATATATTATGACAAGTACTAAGGGTGCAATGCATAGCCATGTCTGGGTCTCCTATATATTAGGAAAAGTACTAAGGGTGCACTGTGTAGCCATGTCTGGGTCTCCTTTATATTAGGACAAGTACTAAGGGTGTACTGTGTAGTCATGTCTGGTCCCCTATATAATATGACAAGTGCTAAGGATGCACTGTTTAGTCATGTCTGGGTCCCTATATATTAGGATAAGTACTAAGGGTGCACTGTGTAGCCATGTTTGGGTCCTCTATATATAAGGACAAGTACTAAGGGTGCACTGTGTAGCCATGTCTGGGTCCCCTATATATTAGGACAAGTACTAAGGGTGGACTGTGTAGCCATATCTGGTCCCCTATATATTAAGACAAGTACTAAGGGTGCACTGTGTAGCCATGTCTGGGTCTCCTTTATATTAGGACAAGTACTAAGGGTGTACTGTGTAGTCATGTCTGGTCCCCTATATAATATGACAAGTGCTAAGGATGCACTGTTTAGTCATGTCTGGGTCCCTATATATTAGGATAAGTACTAAGGGTGCACTGTGTAGCCATGTTTGGGTCCTCTATATATAAGGACAAGTACTAAGGGTGCACTGTGTAGCCGTCTCTGGTCCTCTATATATTAGGACAAGTAGTAAGGGTGCACTTTGTAGCAATGTCTGGTCCTCTATATATTAGGACAAGTACTAAGGGTGCACTGTGTAGTCATGCCTGGGTCCCTATATATTAGGATAAGTACTAAGGGTGCACTGTGTAGCCATGTCTGGGTCCCCTATATATTAGGTCAAGTACTAAGGGTGCACTGTGTAGTCATGTCTGGTACCCTATATATTAGGACAAGTACTAAGGGTGCACTGTGTAGCCATGTCTGGTCCCCTTTATATTAGGACAAGTACTAAGGGTGCACTGTGTAGCCATGTCTGGGGCCCCATATATTAGGATAAGTACTAAGGGTGCACTGTGTAGCCATGTCTGGGTCCCCTATATATTAGGACAAGTACTAAGGGTGCACTGTGTAGCCGTCTCTGGTCCTCTATATATTAGGACAAGTAGTAAGGGTGCACTTTGTAGCAATGTCTGGTCCTCTATATATTAGGACAAGTACTAAGGGTGCACTGTGTAGTCATGCCTGGGTCCCTATATATTAGGATAAGTACTAAGGGTGCACTGTGTAGCCATGTCTGGGTCCCCTATATATTAGGTCAAGTACTAAGGGTGCACTGTGTAGCCATATCTGGTCCCCTATATATTAAGACAAGTACTAAGGGTGCACATGTAGTCATGTCTGGGTCCCCTATATATTAGGACAAGTACTAAGGGTGCACTGTGTAGCCATGTCTGGGTCTCCTTTGTATTAGGACAAGTACTAAGGGTGTCCTGTGTAGTCATGGCTGGGTCTCCTATATATTATGACAAGTACTAAGGGTGCAATGCGTAGCCATGTCTGGGTCTCCTATATATTAGGACAAGTACTAAGGGTGCACTGTGTAGCCATGTCTGGGTCTCCTTTATATTAGGACGAGTGCTGAGGATGCACTGTGTAGCCATGTCTGGTCCACTATATATTAGGACAAGTACTAAGGGTGCACTGTGTAGCCGTGTATGGTCCTCTATATATTAGGACAAGTACTAAGGGTGCACTGTGTAGTCATGTCTGGGTCCCTATATATTAGGATAAGTACTAAGGGTGCACTGTGTAGCCATGGCTGGGTCATTTATATATTAGGACAAGTACTAAGGGTGCACTGTGTAGCCATGTCTGGGTCCCCTATATATTAGGACAAGTACTAAGGGTGGACTGTGTAGCCATGTCTGGTCCTCTATATAAAAGGACAAGTAGTAAGGGTGCACTGTGAGGCTATGCCTGGGTCCCTATATATTAGGATAAGTACTAAGGGTGCACTGTGTAGCCATGTCTGGGTCCCCTATATATTAGTACAAGTACTAAGGGTGGACTGTGTAGCCATATCTGGTCCCCTATATATTAAGACAAGTACTAAGGGTGCACTGTGTAGTCATGTCTGGGTCTCCTTTATATTAGGACAAGTACTAAGGGTGCACTGTGTAGTCATGTCTGGGTCTCCTTTATATTAGGACAAGTACTAAGGATGCACCGTGTAGTCATGTCTGGTCCCCTATATATTAGGACAAGTACAAAGGGTGCACTGTGTAGCCATGTCTGGGTCTCCTTTATATTAGGACAAGTACTAAGGGTGCACTGTGTAGCCATGTCTGGGTCTCCTATATATTAGGACAAGTACTAAGGGTGCACTGTGTAGCCATGTCTGGATCTCCTTTATATTAGGACAAGTACTAAGGGTGCACTGTGTAGTCATGTCTGGTCCCCTATATATTAGGACAAGTACTAAGGGTGCACTGTGTAGCCATGTCTGGTCCCCTATATATTATGACAAGTACTAAGGATGCACCGTGTAGCCATGTCTGGTCCCCTATATATTAGGACAAGTACTAGGGGTGCACTGTGTAACCGTGTCTGGTCCTCTATATATTAGGACAAATAGTAAGGGTGCACTGTGTAGCCATGTCTGGTCCCCTATATATTAGGACAAGTACTAAGGGTGCACTGTGTAGCCATATCTGGTCCCCTATATATTAAGACAAGTACTAAGGGTGCACACGTAGTCATGTCTGGGTCCCCTATATATTAGGACAAGTACTAAGGGTGCACTGTGTAGCCATGTGTGGGTCTCCTTTATATTAGGACAAGTACTAAGGGTGCACTGTGTAGTCATGTCTGGTCCCCTATATATTAGGACAAGTACTAAGGGTGCACTGTGTAGCCATGTCTGGTCCCCTATATATTATGACAAGTACTAAGGATGCACTGTGTAGCCATGTCTGGTCCCCTATTTATTAGGACAAGTACTAGGGGTGCACTGTGTAGCCGTGTCTGGTCCTCTATATATTAGGACAAATAGTAAGGGTGCACTGTGTAGCCATGTCTGGTCCCCTATATATTAGGACAAGTACTAAGGGTGCACTGTGTAGCCATGTCTGGTGCCATATATATTAAGACATGTACTAAGGGTGCACTGTGTAGCCATGTGTGGGTCTCCTTTATATTAGGACAAGTACTAAGGGTGCACTGTGTAGGCATGTCTGGTCCCCTATATATTAGGAAAAGTACTAAGGGTGCACTGTGTAGCCATGTCTGGTCCCCTATATATTATGACAAGTACTAAGGGTGCAGTGTATAGTCATGTCTGGGTCCCTTAAATATTAGGACATGTACTAAGGGTGCACTGTGTAGCCATGTCTGGGTCCCTTATATATTAGGACAAGTACTAAGGGTGCACTGTGTAGCCATGTCTGGTCCTCTATATAAAAGGACAAGTAGTAAGGGTGCACTGTGTAGCTATGCCTGGGTCCCTATATATTAGGATAAGTACTAAGGGTGCACTGTGTAGCCATGTCTGGGTCCCCTATATATTAGGACAAGTACTAAGGGTGGACTGTGTAGCCATATCTGGTCCCCTATATATTAAGACAAGTACTAAGGGTGCACTGTGTAGTCATGTCTGGTCCCCTATATATTAGGACAAGTACTAAGGGTGCACTGTGTAGCCATGACTGGTCCCCTATATATTAGGACAAGTACTAAGGGTGCACTGTGTAGCCATGTCTGGGTCCCTATTTATTAGGATAAGTACTAAGGGTGCACTGTGTAGCCATGTCGGGGTCCCCTATATATTAGGACAAGTACTAAGGGTGCACTGTGTAGCCGTCTCTGGTCCTCTATATATTAGGACAAGTAGCAAGGGTGCACTTTGTAGCAATGTCTGGTCCTCTATATATTAGGACAAGTACTAAGGATGCACTGTGTAGTCATGTCTGGGTCCCTATATATTAGGATAAGTACTAAGGGTGCACTGTGTAGCCATGTCTGGGTCCCCTATATATTAGGACAAGTACTAAGGGTGCACTGTGTAGCCATATCTGGTCCCCTATATATTAGGACAAGTACTAAGGGTGCACTGTGTAGCCGTGTATGGTCCTCTATATATTAGGACAAGTAGTAAGGGTGCACTGTGTAGCCATGTCTAGTCCCCTATATATTAGGACAAGTACTAAGGGTGCACTGTGTAGTCATGTCTGGGTCCCTATATATTAGGATAAGTACTAAGGGTGCACTGTGTAGCCATGTCTGGGTCCTTTATATATTAGGACAAGTACTAAGGGTGCACTGTGTAGCCATGTCTGGGTCCCCTATATATTAGGACAAGTACTAAGGGTTGACTGTGTAGCCATATCTGGTCCCCTATATATTAAGACATGTACTAAGGGTGCACTGTGTAGCCATGTCTGGGTCTCCTTTATATTAGGACAAGTACTAAGGGTGCACTGTGTAGGCATGTCTGGTCCCCTATATATTAGGACAAGTACTAAGGGTGCACTGTGTAGCCATGTCTGGTCCCCTATATATTATGACAAGTACTAAGGGTGCAGTGTATAGTCATGTCTGGGTCCCTTAAATATTAGGACATGTACTAAGGGTGCACTGTGTAGCCATGTCTGGGTCCCTTATATATTAGGACAAGTACTAAGGGTGCACTGTGTAGCCATGTCTGGTCCTCTATATAAAAGGACAAGTAGTAAGGGTGCACTGTGTAGCTATGCCTGGGTCCCTATATATTAGGACAAGTACTAAGGGTGCACTGTGTAGCCATGTCTGGGTCCTTTATATATTAGGACAAGTACTAAGGGTGCACTGTGTAGCCATGTCTGGGTCCCCTATATATTAGGACAAGTACTAAGGGTGCACTGTGTAGCCATATCTGGTCCCCTATATATTAAGACAAGTACTAAGGGTGCACTGTGTAGCCATGTCTGGGTCTCCTTTATATTAGGACAAGTACTAAGGGTGCACTGTGTAGGCATGTCTGGTCCCCTATATATTAGGACAAGTACTAAGGGTGCACTGTGTAGCCATGTCTGGTCCCCTATATATTATGACAAGTACTAAGGGTGCAGTGTATAGTCATGTGTGGGTCCCTTAAATATTAGGACATGTACTAACGGTGCACTGTGTAGCCATGTCTGGGTCCCTTATATATTAGGACAAGTACTAAGGGTGCACTGTGTAGCCATGTCTGGTCCTCTATATAAAAGGACAAGTAGTAAGGGTG
Organism: Eleutherodactylus coqui; assembly: GCF_035609145.1. Classification (NCBI taxonomy): domain Eukaryota; kingdom Metazoa; phylum Chordata; class Amphibia; order Anura; family Eleutherodactylidae; genus Eleutherodactylus; species Eleutherodactylus coqui. The sequence goes on from NC_089849.1 coordinate 83,560,884, forward strand.
CACTGTGTAGCTATGCCTGGGTCCCTATATATTAGGATAAGTACTAAGGGTGCACTGTGTAGCCATGTCTGGGTCCCCTATATATTAGGACAAGTACTAAGGGTGGACTGTGTAGCCATATCTGGTCCCCTATATATTAAGACAAGTACTAAGGGTGCACTGTGTAGTCATGTCTGGGTCTCCTTTATATTAGGACAAGTACTAAGTGTGCACTGTGTAGTCATGTCTGGTCCCCTATATATTAGGACAAGTACTAAGGGTGCACTGTGTAGCCATGACTGGTCCCCTATATATTAGGACAAGTACTAAGGGTGCACTGTGTAGCCATGTCTGGGTCCCTATATATTAGGATAAGTACTAAGGGTGCACTGTGCAGCCATGTCGGGGTCCCCTATATATTAGGACAAGTGCTAAGGGTGCACTGTGTAGCCGTCTCTGGTCCTCTATATATTAGGACAAGTAGTAAGGGTGCACTTTGTAGCAATGTCTGGTCCTCTATATATTAGGACAAGTACTAAGGATGCACTGTGTAGTCATGTCTGGGTCCCTATATATTAGGATAAGTACTAAGGGTGCACTGTGTAGCCATGTCTGGGTCCCCTATATATTAGGACAAGTACTAAGGGTGCACTGTGTAGCCATATCTGGTCCCCTATATATTAGGACAAGTACTAAGGGTGCACTATGTAGCCGTGTATGGTCCTCTATATATTAGGACAAGTAGTAAGGGTGCACTGTGTAGCCATGTCTAGTCCCCTATTTATTAGGACAAGTACTAAGGGTGCACTGTGTAGTCATGTCTGGGTCCCTATATATTAGGATAAGTACTAAGGGTGCACTGTGTAGCCATGTCTGGGTCCTTTATATATTAGGACAAGTACTAAGGGTGCACTGTGTAGCCATGTCAGGGTCCCCTATATATTAGGACAAGTACTAATGGTGGACTGTGTAGCCATATCTGGTCCCCTATATATTAAGACATGTACTAAGGGTGCACTGTGTAGCCATGTCTGGGTCTCCTTTATATTAGGACAAGTACTAAGGGTGCACTGTGTAGCCATGTCTGGTCCTCTATATAAAAGGACAAGTAGTAAGGGTGCACTGTGTAGCTATGCCTGGGTCCCTATATATTAGGATAAGTACTAAGGGTGCACTGTGTAGCCATGTCTGGGTCCCCTATATATTAGGACAAGTACTAAGGGTGGACTGTGTAGCCATATCTGGTCCCCTATATATTAAGACAAGTACTAAGGGTGCACTGTGTAGTCATGTCTGGGTCTCCTTTATATTAGGACAAGTACTATGGGTGCACTGTGTAGTCATGTCTGGTCCCCTATATATTAGGACAAGTACTAAGGGTGCACTGTGTAGCCATGTCTGGTCTCCTATATATTAGGACAAGTACTAAGGGTGCACTGTGTAGCCATGTCTGGGTCCCTATATATTAGGATAAGTACTAAGGGTGCACTGTGTAGCCATGTCTGGGTCCCCTATATATTAGGACAAGTACTAAAGGTGCACTGTGCAGCCGTCTCTGGTCCTCTATATATTAGGACAAGTAGTAAGGGTGCACGTTGTAGCAATGTCTGGTCCTCTATATATTAGGACAAGTACTAAGGATGCACTGTGTAGTCATGTCTGGGTCCCTATATATTAGGATAAGTACTAAGGGTGCACTGTGCAGCCATGTCTGGGTCCCCTATATATTAGGACAAGTACTAAGGGTGCACTGTGTAGCCATATCTGGTCCCCTATATATTAAGACAAGTACTAAGGGTGCACATGTAGTCATGTCTGGGTCCCCTATATATTAGGACAAGTACTAAGGGTGCACTGTGTAGCCTTGTCTGGGTCTCCTTTGTATTAGGACAAGTACTAAGGGTGCCCTGTGTAGTCATGGCTGGGTCTCCTATATATTATGACAAGTACTAAGGGTGCACTGTGTAGCCATGTCTGGGTCTCCTATATATTAGGACAAGTAGTAAGGGTGCACTGTGTAGCCATGTCTGGTCCCCTATATATTAGGACAAGTACTAAGGGTGCACTGTGTAGCCATTTCTGGGTCTCCTATATATTAGGACAAGTACTAAGGGTGCACTGTGTAGCCATATCTGGTCCCCTATATATTAAGACAAGTACTAAGGGTGCACATGTAGTCATGTCTGGTCCTCTATATATTAGGACAAGTACTAAGGGTGCACTGTGTAGTCATGTCTGGTCCCCTATATATTAGGACAAGTACTAAGGGTGCACTGTGTAGTCATGTCTGGTCCCCTATATATTAGGACAAGTACTAAGGGTGCACTGTGTAGCCATATCTGGTCCCCTATATATTAAGACAAGTACTAAGGGTGCACTGTGTAGCCATGTCTGGGTCTCCTTTATATTAGGACAAGTACTAAGGGTGCACTGTGTAGGCATGTCTGGTCCCCTATATATTAGGACAAGTACTAAGGGTGCACTGTGTAGCCATGTCTGGTCCCCTATATATTATGACAAGTACTAAGGGTGCAGTGTATAGTCATGTGTGGGTCCCTTAAATATTAGGACATGTACTAACGGTGCACTGTGTAGCCATGTCTGGGTCCCTTATATATTAGGACAAGTACTAAGGGTGCACTGTGTAGTCATGTCTGGTCCCCTATATATTAGGACAAGTACTAAGGGTGCACTGTGTAGCCATATCTGGTCCCCTATATATTAAGACAAGTACTAAGGGTGCACTGTGTAGCCATGTCTGGGTCTCCTTTATATTAGGACAAGTACTAAGGGTGCACTGTGTAGGCATGTCTGGTCCCCTATATATTAGGACAAGTACTAAGGGTGCACTGTGTAGCCATGTCTGGTCCCCTATATATTATGACAAGTACTAAGGGTGCAGTGTATAGTCATGTGTGGGTCCCTTAAATATTAGGACATGTACTAACGGTGCACTGTGTAGCCATGTCTGGGTCCCTTATATATTAGGACAAGTACTAAGGGTGCACTGTGTAGCCATGTCTGGTCCTCTATATAAAAGGACAAGTAGTAAGGGTGCACTGTGTAGCTATGCCTGGGTCCCTATATATTAGGATAAGTACTAAGGGTGCACTGTGTAGCCATGTCTGGGTCCCCTATATATTAGGACAAGTACTAAGGGTGGACTGTGTAGCCATATCTGGTCCCCTATATATTAAGACAAGTACTAAGGGTGCACTGTGTAGTCATGTCTGGGTCTCCTTTATATTAGGACAAGTACTAAGTGTGCACTGTGTAGTCATGTCTGGTCCCCTATATATTAGGACAAGTACTAAGGGTGCACTGTGTAGCCATGACTGGTCCCCTATATATTAGGACAAGTACTAAGGGTGCACTGTGTAGCCATGTCTGGGTCCCTATATATTAGGATAAGTACTAAGGGTGCACTGTGCAGCCATGTCGGGGTCCCCTATATATTAGGACAAGTACTAAGGGTGCACTGTGTAGCCGTCTCTGGTCCTCTATATATTAGGACAAGTAGTAAGGGTGCACTTTGTAGCAATGTCTGGTCCTCTATATATTAGGACAAGTACTAAGGATGCACTGTGTAGTCATGTCTGGGTCCCTATATATTAGGATAAGTACTAAGGGTGCACTGTGTAGCCATGTCTGGGTCCCCTATATATTAGGACAAGTACTAAGGGTGCACTGTGTAGCCATATCTGGTCCCCTATATATTAGAACAAGTACTAAGGGTGCACTATGTAGCCGTGTATGGTCCTCTATATATTAGGACAAGTAGTAAGGGTGCACTGTGTAGCCATGTCTAGTCCCCTATTTATTAGGACAAGTACTAAGGGTGCACTGTGTAGTCATGTCTGGGTCCCTATATATTAGGATAAGTACTAAGGGTGCACTGTGTAGCCATGTCTGGGTCCTTTATATATTAGGACAAGTACTAAGGGTGCACTGTGTAGCCATGTCAGGGTCCCCTATATATTAGGACAAGTACTAATGGTGGACTGTGTAGCCATATCTGGTCCCCTATATATTAAGACATGTACTAAGGGTGCACTGTGTAGCCATGTCTGGGTATCCTTTATATTAGGACAAGTACTAAGGGTGCACTGTGTAGCCATGTCTGGTCCTCTATATAAAAGGACAAGTAGTAAGGGTGCACTGTGTAGCTATGCCTGGGTCCCTATATATTAGGATAAGTACTAAGGGTGCACTGTGTAGCCATGTCTGGGTCCCCTATATATTAGGACAAGTACTAAGGGTGGACTGTGTAGCCATATCTGGTCCCCTATATATTAAGACAAGTACTAAGGGTGCACTGTGTAGTCATGTCTGGGTCTCCTTTATATTAGGACAAGTACTATGGGTGCACTGCGTAGTCATGTCTGGTCCCCTATATATTAGGACAAGTACTAAGGGTGCACTGTGTAGCCATGTCTGGTCTCCTATATATTAGGACAAGTACTAAGGGTGCACTGTGTAGCCATGTCTGGGTCCCTATATATTAGGATAAGTACTAAGGGTGCACTGTGCAGCCATGTCGGGGTCCCCTATATATTAGGACAAGTACTAAGGGTGCACTGTGTAGTCATGTCTGGGTCTCCTTTATATTAGGACAAGTACTAAGTGTGCACTGTGTAGTCATGTCTGGTCCCCTATATATTAGGACAAGTACTAAGGGTGCACTGTGTAGCCATGACTGGTCCCCTATATATTAGGACAAGTACTAAGGGTGCACTGTGTAGCCATGTCTGGGTCCCTATATATTAGGATAAGTACTAAGGGTGCACTGTGCAGCCATGTCGGGGTCCCCTATATATTAGGACAAGTACTAAGGGTGCACTGTGTAGCCGTCTCTGGTCCTCTATATATTAGGACAAGTAGTAAGGGTGCACTTTGTAGCAATGTCTGGTCCTCTATATATTAGGACAAGTACTAAGGATGCACTGTGTAGTCATGTCTGGGTCCCTATATATTAGGATAAGTACTAAGGGTGCACTGTGTAGCCATGTCTGGGTCCCCTATATATTAGGACAAGTACTAAGGGTGCACTGTGTAGCCATATCTGGTCCCCTATATATTAGAACAAGTACTAAGGGTGCACTATGTAGCCGTGTATGGTCCTCTATATATTAGGACAAGTAGTAAGGGTGCACTGTGTAGCCATGTCTAGTCCCCTATTTATTAGGACAAGTACTAAGGGTGCACTGTGTAGTCATGTCTGGGTCCCTATATATTAGGATAAGTACTAAGGGTGCACTGTGTAGCCATGTCTGGGTCCTTTATATATTAGGACAAGTACTAAGGGTGCACTGTGTAGCCATGTCAGGGTCCCCTATATATTAGGACAAGTACTAATGGTGGACTGTGTAGCCATATCTGGTCCCCTATATATTAAGACATGTACTAAGGGTGCACTGTGTAGCCATGTCTGGGTATCCTTTATATTAGGACAAGTACTAAGGGTGCACTGTGTAGCCATGTCTGGTCCTCTATATAAAAGGACAAGTAGTAAGGGTGCACTGTGTAGCTATGCCTGGGTCCCTATATATTAGGATAAGTACTAAGGGTGCACTGTGTAGCCATGTCTGGGTCCCCTATATATTAGGACAAGTACTAAGGGTGGACTGTGTAGCCATATCTGGTCCCCTATATATTAAGACAAGTACTAAGGGTGCACTGTGTAGTCATGTCTGGGTCTCCTTTATATTAGGACAAGTACTATGGGTGCACTGTGTAGTCATGTCTGGTCCCCTATATATTAGGACAAGTACTAAGGGTGCACTGTGTAGCCATGTCTGGTCTCCTATATATTAGGACAAGTACTAAGGGTGCACTGTGTAGCAATGTCTGGGTCCCTATATATTAGGATAAGTACTAAGGGTGCACTGTGTAGCCATGTCTGGGTCCCCTATATATTAGGACAAGTACTAAGGGTGCACTGTGTAGCCGTCTCTGGTCCTCTATATATTAGGACAAGTAGTAAGGGTGCACGTTGTAGCAATGTCTGGTCCTCTATATATTAGGACAAGTACTAAGGATGCACTGTGTAGTCATGTCTGGGTCCCTATATATTAGGATAAGTACTAAGGGTGCACTGTGCAGCCATGTCTGGGTCCCCTATATATTAGGACAAGTACTAAGGGTGCACTGTGTAGCCATATCTGGTCCCCTATATATTAAGACAAGTACTAAGGGTGCACATGTAGTCATGTCTGGGTCCCCTATATATTAGGACAAGTACTAAGGGTGCACTGTGTAGCCTTGTCTGGGTCTCCTTTGTATTAGGACAAGTACTAAGGGTGCCCTGTGTAGTCATGGCTGGGTCTCCTATATATTATGACAAGTACTAAGGGTGCACTGTGTAGCCATGTCTGGGTCTCCTATATATTAGGACAAGTAGTAAGGGTGCACTGTGTAGCCATGTCTGGTCCCCTATATATTAGGACAAGTACTAAGGGTGCACTGTGTAGCCATTTCTGGGTCTCCTATATATTAGGACAAGTACTAAGGGTGCACTGTGTAGCCATATCTGGTCCCCTATATATTAAGACAAGTACTAAGGGTGCACATGTAGTCATGTCTGGTCCTCTATATATTAGGACAAGTACTAAGGGTGCACTGTGTAGTCATGTCTGGTCCCCTATATATTAGGACAAGTACTAAGGGTGCACTGTGTAGTCATGTCTGGTCCCCTATATATTAGGACAAGTACTAAGGGTGCACTGTGTAGTCATGGCTGGGTCTCCTATATATTATGACAAGTACTAAGGGTGCACTGTGTAGCCATGTCTGGGTCTCCTTTATATTGGGACAGGTACTATGGGTGCACTCTGTAGCCGTGTCTGGTCCTCTATATATTTGGATATGTACTAAGGGTGCACTGTGTAGCCATGTCTGGGTCTCCTTTATATTAGGACAAGTACTAAGGGTGCACTGTGTAGCCATGTCTGGTCCTCTATATATTAGGACATGTACTAAGGGTGCACTGTGTAGTCATATCTGGGTCCCTTATATATTAGGACAAGTAGTAAGGGTGTACTGTGTAGCCATGTCTGGGTCCCCTTTATATAAGAAGAAGTACTAACGGTGCACTGTGTAGCTATGTTTGTGCTTCCTTTATATTAGGACAAGTACTAAGGGTGCACTATGTAGTCATGTCTGGTTCTGCTGTATATTAGGACAAGTACTAAGGGTGCACTGTGTAGCCATGTTTGTGCTTCCTTTATATTAGGACAAGTACTAAGGGTGCACTATGTAGTCATGTCTGGTTCTGCTGTATATTAGGACAAGTACTAAGGGTGCACTGTGTAGCCACGTTTGGGCTTCCTTTATATTAGGACAAGTACTGAGGGTGCACTATGTAGTCATGTTTGGGTCCCCTTTATATTAGAACAAGTACTGAGGCCTTGGTCAAACGGGCGTTTTTTTCCCGCGATTTGCAGATCGCATAACGGATGCACATCCGCAAATTGCGTTACCGGGGCCGACGATTCGCTGAATTTTCCCGCGATTTGCAGATCGCATAACGGATGCGCATCCGCAAATTGCGTGACCGGGGCCGACGATTCGCTGAAAAAGCTGCACCTAGCAGCGTTTTCAGTGAAACCGCCCCGCACTGCCCGCTGTCCTCTGCCACAGCTGTGGCAGAGGAGAACGATGGAGCCGATAATACAGCTGGCTCTATTGAAAGCAATGTGCTGCCGGCGAGCGCAGGATGATTTTTCGGGGAGGGCTTAAAAATATAAGCCCTTCCCTGAAAATCATCCTAAAATGTGTAAAAATAAAAAAAAATGTATACTCACCTTTTCCCTGCAGCCGGAGTTCAGCCGCGTTCGTCCGGCAGTTCTCCTGAACTGCTCTGTGTAGTATTCAGCAGCTGGGGATTTAAAATCGCCGCCTGCTGAATGGGCTGCCTCTGATTGGTCACAGCCCTCACCAATCAGAGGCAGCTCTCACTCGACCATTCATGAATTCATGAATGGGTGAGTGAGTGCTGCCTCTGATTGGCTGAGTGCAGGGACCAATCAGAGGCAGCTCTCAGCTGTCATTCAATAGACCCTAAGGCAATATCCGCTGCCAGGACGATCCATTCCTACACCACTAACATTTATATGCTCTTTATCTAACATATCCCGAATATATGTATGAGGAAAATCAGAGCGATTCGTGTAGTGCATAATATACCCGGATTGATCACAGCAAACAGTATAAGTAGCACTATTTATAGTTGCAAGTACTGTGTCCGGAGCCAGGGAGCAACGTCACCATGGCAACATGACACTAACGGGTCTCAAGCCTGTGAAGTACTTAACAATAAAGCGCGCTGATGACTTGACATGACTGAGACATCGCAAGAACTCATAGGTGCTGTGGGATCCAACCGGGAAGCGCTCTAACGATGGATACCCTGAGCGCATACGCGAGATTGACAAAGTATCGCGCGATTACGGCCAAACACCCGTTGAGGCGGCCGGGACTACAGATATCTACCGCGCATGCCTGGGATCTCTTGACTATCGCGGTGACTAGGAACAGACCCTCCCAACACTGTCTATTGGTACAGATGGGACGAGCCCCAGATAGGTAGGCGGAGTAACAAATACTTAAGCCCGGATACGGAGAGGACGTACCATCTCTGCTCATTTATTATCAAACAGCCGAACTGGCTGCACGCTACCTCTATAGCTTTACCATCCTGATGATACAGCCCCTAAGAGAAGGGGGCTGTTGAAACGCGTTGATGGAGTAAATGAAAAAGGGAAACTATATTAGGTTAACCCTATATTAACCAGTGATCAGTCATAGAAGCAATATAGATGATGGATCACTTAAGATAGAGGCTTATCATAAGAGAGATACAGTGGGCTATTGATTTTATCAGGTCATGAGCACTAAGATCTAAGGCTAACCCTCTCTAAATATTTAGTAGATAGTGATCTTGCTAACATACCGAGTGATGAGTTTGGCAAACATCATGGATTGGTATATCATCAGCTGATTTATCAAAATTGGTGATTACAGCACAATCCAAGATATAACACAGTTATGTTAAGCATATATACCATTGATCACTGTCAATATATGATCCAGACAATCTGGGACATTTAATATCTATTCTATCAAGAATTCAACTCATCAACATCAGGAGTTGCTTTGCCATTTGTTCTAATAAAGGCAATTACCAGCTCTCCTTTTGTGTGAATACTATCTATTTCCAACTAAGGGTGCCTACCCACTTGCGTTTTTTTTCCCTGCGATGCTAAAATGCGTTTTGCGTTTTTTCTCAAGAGCAATTAGTATAGAATGTGTTTTTGTCCATCTGGGTTTTTTTCCCGTTTCATGGGGTTTTTTCACATAGGAACTGTCAGTTGCATATGTCTCCTTAGTTTTCTCTTAATGCACCCATGATTGTCAATGGAGGGCTGCAAAAATGCAGCGCCTCATGTTATGCTCCGAAATTAACGCGCTAAAAACGCGCGAAAATGGGGCGGAAAATAGCGCGGAAAACACGCAAAAAACGCTGCGTTTTTTCACGCGAGAAAATCGGCAACGCAAGTGGGTAGGCACCCTAATAGAGAGGCAGCACTGCAGTCTAAATATCTTATATGACTATGTGATTTTGTCACGTCAATTTTTAAGAATAAAAATAAAGGTTATATTTTTACTTTATTGGTCCTTTCGGTGATACCCCTCCAGCTTTACTAAGGACGTTACTGTCACGGTGACAATAAAAACCAATTAAAAACAATAAAAAACAGCTGACTTATTTGATTCCATGTGAACTTAAACCCAGATTTTAATACGGCATACGGCAAGCATGTTCTAAACTAATTCTGCATATATTATAATATGATATAGCATAATCCATATAGCGTAATAATTAGAGATGAGCGAGCGTACTCTTCCGAGCTTGATGCTCGTTCGAGCATTAGGGTACTCAAGATGCTCGTTACTCGAGGCGAGCACCACGCGATGTTCAAGTTAATTCCATTTCCTTCCCTGAAAGTTTTGCGCCATTTTCTGGCCAATAGAAACGCAGGGAAGGCATTACAACTTCCTCCTGTGACGTCCCAGCCCTATCCCACCCCCCCTGCAGTGAGTGGCTGGCGAGATCAAGTGACCCCCGAGCATTCAAAGTGGGGCCGCCCGCGGCTCGCCACAGTCACACACTGGCAGGTATCAGGGACAGTGCTGGTGCTGCTATAGGGAAAGTGGTAGTGTAGGATCCTGTGTACAAGAACCCCAACGGTCCTTCTTAGGGCCACATCTGACCATGTGCATTACTGTTGTGGCTGCTGGTAGCAGTTTTGCAAATATTTTTTTTTTGCATATCGGGCGTGCAGCCCCATTACAGCTATAGCGTTCTCAGGCTGCAGTTTGTACTACATAGTATAGGGACAGCGTTGCTGAGATAGGGAGAGTGGTAGTGTAGGATCCTGTGTACAAGGACCCCAATGGTCCTTCTTAGGGCTACCTGTGACCGTGTGCATTTTACAGGTTGTCTGATGGGAGTTGTAGTCCATCACTATTGCACTTAGGCCTGTTTGCGGCCTTCCTGACTATTTTTTTCTGCCTGGAGTTTGCCTTACTATACTGCTCTCAGCGACAAAGTCTACGCACATAATTCCAAGATTATTTACACCGGCCTATGTCTGCAGTGAATTAGAGACGCACAGCATACGGCCACAGCGACTGATAGACGGAAAGTGATATACACAGTATATAGCCTGTATTCTTTGACCAAAAAAAAACAAAAAGCTCCTTCTTAGGGCTACCACTGACCATTTAAATTTTACTGGGTGTCTGGTGGGAGTTAAAGTCCATCACTATTGCACAGTTAGGCCTGTTTGCGGCCTTCCTGACTATTTTTTTCTGCCTGGAGTTTGCCTTACTATACTGCTCTCAGCGACAAATACTACGCACATAATTCCAAGATTATTTACAACGGCCTGTGTCTGCAGTGAATTAGAGACGCACAGCATACGGCCACAGCGACTGATAGACGGAAAGTGATATACACAGTATATAGCCTGTATTCTTTTACCAAAAGAAACAAAAAGCTCCTCAGTTGGGCTACCTTTGACTGTTTAAATTTCACTGGGTGTCTGATGGGAGTTGTAGTCCATCACTATTGCACTTAGGCCTGTTTACGGCCTTCCTGATTATTTTTTTCTGCCTGGAGTTTGCCTTACTATACCACTCTCAGCGACAAACACTACGCACATAATTCCAAGATTATTTACAACGGCCTGTGTCTGCAGTGAATTAGAGACACACAGCATACGGCCACAGCGACTGATAGACGGAAAGTGATATGCACACTATATAGCCTGTATTCTTTGACCAAAAAAAACTAAAATCTCCTTCTTAGGGCTACCGCTGACCGTTTAAATTTTACTGGGTGTCTGGTGAGAGTTTTAGTCCATCACTATTGCACAGTTAGGCCTGTTTGCGGCCTACCTGACTATTTTTTTCACGTACGTAATCTAATTCTCTCACTTCCTGATGTCATAAAAACTTGAAATTTGACACGAGCATTGATTATGTCATAAATAGGAAAATTTAATGGGTCCCAACTCGATTATTCAATTCAATGCGCAAAAGAATTAGCGTCCACATTTTATGTATGGAATCTAATTCTCTCACTTCTTCATGTCGTAGAAACATGAAATTTGGCATGAGCATTGACTATGTCATAAATAAGAAAAGTTAATGGGTCCCAACTCGTTTATTTAATTCTAGTGCAAAAGAATTAGCGTCAAAATTTTATGTACATAATCTAAATCTCTCACTTCCCAATGTCATAGAAACATGAAATTTGGCACGAGCATTGATTATATCATGAATAGGAAAAGTTAATGGGTCCCAACTGGATTATTCAGTTCTAAGCAGAAAAGAATTAGTGTCCAAATTTTATGTACGTAATCTAATTCTCTCACTTCCCGATGCAGCAAATCTTTACTGCACAAATGTGAAATTTGCCATGACTATTCTTTGTGTAGTAAATATTGAAAATTTAAAGGCTTGCAACTTGATTATTCAATCCTATGCATAAAGGTAAGTGACCCCCTATGTAATGTAACTAATAACACATCTGTACTGCACAAACTTGAAATTTGGCCTGACCATTCCTATGTTATGTAACTAATAACATATCTGCACCCCACAATATATGACACAGTTATCTTCTCAGCAAAACAAAATACATTTACAAATATGAGTATATACTGACAGTAATAAAACTGACTGTCGTATGTATTGAAAGGCTGTAAAGTACAAAACAAGGTGGACATGGACTGCTGGGATGGAGTATGCCTTTAAGTATAACAAGGGGCTGCAACCTTCAGTCTGGGTAGGAAATTTGAATAAAAAGGGGCGTTACCGTTCAGGGTAAAAATGAGGAGAGTGTGTGAGGTGGCATATTCTGTGGAGAGACATTATCACATACAGTCTGAGATAAATCTGTCTCCTATCTGCCTATACACTGAGAGGAATCTAACTGACCTGTGTGTAATAAACAGCGTGTGTGAGGTGGACATTTTTACATACAGTTTGAGATAAATCGCTGTCCTATCTGCCTGTACACTGAGAGGAATCTAACTGACCCGTGTGTAATAAACAGCGTGTCTGAGGTGGACATTTTTACATACAGTTTGACAGAAATCTCTCTTTTATCTGCTGATAGACTGAGCAAAATCTAACTGACCTGTGTGTAATGAGCAGCGTGTGTGAGGTGGACATTTTGTGGAGAGATATTTTAACATACAGTGTGAGATAAATCGCTCTCCTATCTGCCTATACACTGAGAGGAATCTAACTGACCTGTGTGTAATAAACAGCGTGTGTGAGGTGGACATTATCACATACAGTCTGAGATAAATCGCTGTCCTATCTGCCTATACACTGAGAGGAATCTAACTGACCTGTGTGTAATAAACAGCGTGTGTGAGGTGGCCATTTTCACATACAGTCTGAGATAAATCTGTCTCCTATCTGCCTTTACACTGAGAGGAATCTAACTGACCTGTGTGTAATAAACAGCGTGTGTGAGGTGGACATTTTGTGGAGAGACATTTTAACATACAGTTTGAGTTAAATCTGTCTCCTATCTGCCTATACACTGAGAGGAATCTAACTGACCTGTGTGTAATAAACAGCGTGTGTGGGGTGGACATTTTAACATACAGTGTGAGATAAATCGCTCTCCTATCTGCCTTTACACTGAGAGGAATCTAACTGACCTGTGGGTAATAAACAGCGTGTGTGAGGTGGACATTTTAACATACAGTGTGAGATAAATCGCTCTCCTATCTGCCTATACACTGAGAGGAATCTAACTGACCTGTGTGTAAAAAACAGCATGTGTGAGGTGGACATTTTTACATACAGTTTGAGATAAATCTGTCTCCTATCTGCCTGTACACTGAGAGGAATCTAACTGACCTGTGTGTAATAAACAGCGTGTGTGAGGTGGACATTTTTACATACAGTTTGAGATAAATCTGTCTCCTATCTGCCTGTACACTGAGAGGAATCTAACTGACCTGTGTGTAATAAACAGCGTGTGTGAGGTGGACATTTTTACATACAGTTTGAGATAAATCTGTCTCCTATCTGCCTATACACTGAGAGGAATCTAACTGACCTGTGTGTAATAAACAGCGTGTCTGATGTGGACATTTTGTGGAGAGACATTTTAACATACAGTTTGAGTTAAATCTGTCTCCTATCTGCCTATACACTGAGAGGAATCTAACTGACCTGTGGGTAATAAACAGCATGTGTGAGGTGGACATTTTTATATACAGTCTGAGATAAATCGCTCTCCTATCTGCCTATACACTGAGAGGAATCTAACTGACCTGTGTGTAATAAACAGCGTGTGTGAGGTGGACATTTTTACATACAGTTTGAGATAAATTGCTGTCCTATCTGCCTATACACTGAGAGGAATCTAACTGACCTGTATGTAATAAACCACGTATCTGAGGTGGACATTTTTACATACAGTTTGAGATAAATCGCTCTCCTATCTGCCTATACACTGAGAGGAATATAACTGACCTGTGTGTAATAAACAGCGTGTCTGAGGTGGACATTTTTACATACAGTCTGAGATAAATCGCTCTCCTATCTGCCTGTACACTGAGAGGAATCTAACTGACCTGTGTGTAATAAACAGCGTGTCTGAGGTGGACATTTTTCATAGTCTGACAAAAATCTCTCTTCTATCTGCCTATGTGCTGAAAATCAGCAAGAAATACGATTTATGAGAGAGGGGTTTATTTTCAAAAATATATAAAGCCTAGGAAAGTTCGTTTTGGCACACACGCTACCTTTAGGCCTTTAGCTTCAGGTAATAGGCAGCTGTTTTTGAGAAATTCATTGTCCATATGTTATAATTTACAATAAAATTGTTAATCTTGAAAAAAATGTAATTTATTTCCCATTAAACTATTAAATCTATCTTATCTGAATTTATATGTAAACATTGAATTCATTATTGTTGATGGACGCGCTACCCCACACAAAGTGGTAAATATTCCTCCGGATGGTTCATGTCTTTTCCACTCTTTATCTTATTTACTTTATGGAAATCTGACTAGAAGCAACCACATCCGCTGTCTTACTGTCAACCATGTACTGTGCTGTTGGCAGAGGTTAAAAGTCTGGACTGATGATGGGAGGGGTAGTAATTATTTAACAGAAGATTACAGGGAGGAAGCTGTCAGCTTGAGAAAGACTGTTTTTTGTGAGTCGAAACGTCGCTGTAATTTGGTCTTTTGGGAATAAAGATATTATGCATTAAAGACACACAAGCTGTGCCAGATATATCTTTGATATCCACACTACAACATCGTTTGGTGCTGCTTCCCTACTACACTGCATCTCTGGATTTGTTGAGGATGTTGGTCCAGTCCTTTCAAGAAGCTTGCATCTGTGTGTATTTCCAGCAAAGAAAAAAACCCCTCCTGAGTAGGATTTGTCGGTGAGTGCTGCTGCTTATAAACAGCAAATCTGTAGCAAAGTACACTAAAAAAATCCACAATCTCATAGAGACGCAGCATCTAAATACACCCAACAACACCCTGATGTAAACAGGAAGGCAGTTGCTAAATACACCCAACAACACCCTGAGGTAAATAGAGCCTGTGTTAAAAAGTACACTCGGTCAAATCCTAAAGTTCATCAAGATGCTGCAGCAAAATATGTCCAGACTCATCCACATGTTAATTGAGCCGCTGTTTCCAGATATGATCCACACAATGAAAAACGACTTCAGTGTAAAAAGCAAGTTTGGAGTAAAAAGAAAAATTCTGGATTTACATATGATCCTGATTAGAGATGAGCGAACGTGTTCTTCCGAGCTTGATATTCGTGCGAATATTAGGGTGTTCGGGATGTTCGTTATTCGTAACGAACACCATGCGGTGTTCTGGTTATTTTCACTTCCTTCCCTGAGACGTTAGCGCGCTTTTCTGGCCAATTGAAAGACAGGGAAGGCATTACAACTTCCCCCTGTGACGTTCAAGCCCTATACCACCCCCCTGCTGTGAGTGGCTGGGAAGATCAGGTGTCACCCGAACATAAAAGTCGGCCCCTCCCGCGGTTCGCCTCAGATGCGGTGTGAGTTAGATGAGGGACAGTGCTGTTTGTACCGGAGCTGCTGTAGGGAAAGAATTGGTAGTTAGTGTAGGCTTCAAGACCCCCCAAAGGTCCTTATTAGGGCCACTGATAGCTGTGTGTTGGCTGCTGTTAGCAGTGGCAATTTTTTTTTTCTCAAAATCGCCTCTGCAGACCGTTGCACCTGGCATTAGGGACAGAAGTGCTGCATAGGCAGGGAGAGTGTTAGGAGTGAGTGTAGCCTTCAAGAACCTCAACGGTCCTTTCTAGGGCCATATTTAACCGTGTGCAGTACTGTCCAGGCTGCTGTTAGCTGTGCTGCATTTTTTTTTGCTTCTCAAAATCGCTTCTGCAGAGCATTGCACCCTCCATTGATACTGCAGGGAAAGAATTGTATAGGCAGGGCCACAGCACAGTTATTATTCATTGAATATACGCAGTGCTGCCTTTTGCTTGTAAAACAAGTGAAAATAATTCTATTTGTCCTGCCTCTGTCCGTCCTAAGGGCGGTGGACACGTGTCGGCTGCGTGTGACACCTTTAAAAATCATACGCACCCAGCTACGTTTTACTCCTGGCTTCGCCATTTGCTTTCCTTAATTGGGAAAAAAAATACCTGCTCTGCCACAGTTAATAACTCTGCTACCCTCACGTTCTGTGACACATTAGCAGGGACACAGCACAGTTATTAAACTTCTCATGTTCATAGAATATACGCAGTGCTGCCTTTTGGTGCCAAAAAACGGAAAATAATTCTATTTGTCCGGCCTCTGTCCGGCCTAAGGGCGGTGGACACGTGTCGGCTGCGTGTGACACCTTTAAAAATCATACGCACCCAGCTACGTTTTACTCCTGGCTTCGCCATTTGCTTTCCTTAATTGGGAAAAAAAATACCTGCTCTGCCACAGTTAATAACTCTGCTACCCTCACATTCTGTGACACATTAGCAGGGACACAGCACAGTTATTAAACTTCTCATGTTCATAGAATATACGCAGTGCTGCCTTTTGGTGCCAAAAAACGGAAAATAATTCTATTT
Source organism: Eleutherodactylus coqui (assembly GCF_035609145.1). NCBI lineage: Eukaryota > Metazoa > Chordata > Amphibia > Anura > Eleutherodactylidae > Eleutherodactylus > Eleutherodactylus coqui. The sequence goes on from NC_089849.1 coordinate 83,577,525, forward strand.
GTCCGGCCTCTGTCCGTCCTAAGGGCGGTGGACACGTGTCGGCTGCGTGTGACACCTTTAAAAATCCTACGCACCCAGCTACGTTTTACTCCTGGCTTCGCCATTTGCTTTCCTTAATTGGGAAAAAAAATACCTGCTCTGCCACAGTTAATAACTCTGCTACCCTCACGTTCTGTGACACATTAGCAGGGACACAGCACAGTTATTAAACTTCTCATGTTCATAGAATATACGCAGTGCTGCCTTTTGGTGCCAAAAAACGGAAAATAATTCTATTTGTCCGGCCTCTGTCCGTCCTAAGGGCGGTGGACACGTGTCGGCTGCGTGTGACACCTTTAAAAATCCTACGCACCCAGCTACGTTTTACTCCTGGCTTCGCCATTTGCTTTCCTTAATTGGGAAAAAAAATACCTGCTCTGCCACAGTTAATAACTCTGCTACCCTCACATTCTGTGACACATTAGCAGGGACACAGCACAGTTATTAAACTTAGATTATTCATTCACTAGAGGCAGTGGGGCCTTTCGTTTTCAAAAAAGGTAAAAAATTATATTTGGTCTGCAGTCTTGCGCCAATTTATTTCCTGCCTGTGAAATCAAATCACTGGTAATACAGCATGCTGAGGGGTAGGGGTAGGCCTAGAGGACGTGGACGCGGCCGAGGACGCGGAGGGCCAAGTCAGGGTGTGGGCACAGGCCAAGCTCCTGATCCAGGTGTGTCGCAGCCGACTGCTGCGCGATTAGGAGAGAGGCACGTTTCTGGCGTCCCCACATTCATCGCCCAATTAATGGGTCCACGCGGGAGACGGTTATTAGAAAATGAGCAGTGTGAGCAGGTCCTGTCCTGGATGGCAGAAAGTGCTTCGAGCAACCTATCGTCTACCCGCAGTTCTGCGCCGTCCACTGCTGCCAATCCGAATCCTCTGTCTGCTGCTCCTCCTTCCTCCCAGCCTCCTCACTCCACTACAATAACACCTGCTCAGGAGCGGGAGCACTCCCAGGAACTGTTCTCGGGCCCCTGCTTAGATTGGGCAGCAGCGGTTCCTCTCCCACCAGAGGAGTTTATCGTCACTGATGCCCAACCATTTGAAAGTTCCCGGGGTCAGGGGGAAGAGGCTGGGGACTTCCGCCAACTGTCTCAACAACTTTCTGTGGGTGAGGAGGACGATGACGATCAGACACAGTTGTCTTGCAGTGAGGTAGTAGTAAGGGCAGTAAGTCCGAGGGAGCAGCGCACAGAGGATTCGGAGGAAGAGCAGCAGGACGATGAGGTGACTGACCCCACCTGGTGTGCAACGCTTACTCAGGAGGACAGGTCTTCAGAGGGGGAGTCAAGGGCATCAGCAGGGCAGGTTGCAAGAGGCAGTGCGGTGGCCAGGGGTAGAGGCAGGGCCAGACCGAATAATCCACCAACTGTTTCCCAAAGGGCCCCCTCGCGCCATGCCACCCTGCAGAGGCCGAGGTGCTCTAAGGTCTGGCAGTTTTTCACAGAGACGCCTGACGACCGACGAACAGTGGTGTGCAACCTTTGTCGCGCAAAGCTCAGCCGGGGAGCCAACACCAACAGCCTCACCACCACCACCATGCGCAGACATATGATGGCCAAGCACCCCGCAAGGTGGGACGAAGGCCGTTCAGCGCCTCCGGTTTGCACCCCTGCCTCTCCCCCTGTGCCCCAACCTGCCACTGAGATGCAACCCCCCTCTCAGGACACAGGCACTACCGTCTCCTGGCCTGCACCCACACCCTCACCTCCACTGTCCTCGGCCCCATCCAGCAGTGTAGTTCAGCGCACCGTCCAGCCGTCGCTTGCGCAACTGTTGGAGCGCAAGCGCAAGTACGCCGCCACGCACCCGCACGCTCAAACGTTAACCGTCCGCATAGCAAAATTCATCAGCCTTGAGATGCTGCCGTATAGGGTTGTGGAAACGGAGTCCTTCAAAAGTATCATGGAGGCGGCGGCCCCGCGCTACTCAGTTCCCAGTCGCCACTACTTTTCCCGATGTGCCGTCCCAGCCCTGCACGACCACGTCTCCCTCAACATTGTACGCGCCCTCACCAACGCGGTTACTGCCACGGTCCACTTAACTACGCACATGTGGACAAGCACAGGCGGGCAGGGCCACTACATCTCCCTGACGGCACATTGGGTGAATTTAGTGGAGGCTGGGACAGAGTCAGAGCCTGGGACCGCTCACGTCCTACCCACCCCCAGAATTGCGGGCCCCAGCTCGGTGGTGGTATCTGCGGAGGTGTATGCTTCCTCCACTAAAGCACCCTCCTCCTCCTCCTCCTCTGTCTCGCAATCAAGATGTGTTAGCAGCAGCATGTCGCCAGCAGTCAGTGTCGCGCGGTGTGGCAGCACAGCGGTGGGCAAGCGTCAGCAGGCCGTGCTGAAACTACTCAGCTTAGGCGATAAGAGGCACACGGCCCACGAACTGCTGCAGGGTCTGACACAGCAGACCGACCGCTGGCTTGCGCCGCTGAGCCTCCAACCGGGCATGGTCGTGTGTGACAACGGCCGTAACCTGGTGGCGGCTCGGCAGCCTCACGCACGCGCCATGCCTGGCTCACGTCTTTAATTTGGTGGTTCAGCGCTTTCTGAAAAGCTACCCACGCTTGTCAGACCTGCTCGTAAAGGCGCGCCGGCTCTGTGCACATTTTCGCAAGTCCCACACGGACGCTGCCACCCTGCGCACCCTGCAACATCACTTTAAGCTGCCAGTGCACCGACTGCTGTGCGACGTGCCCACACGGTGGAACTCTACGCTCCACATGTTGGCCAGGCTCTATGAACAGCGTAGAGCTATAGTCGAATACCAACTCCAACATGGGCGGCGCAGTGGGAGTCAGCCTCCTCAATTCCTTTCAGAAGAGTGGGCCTGGTTAGCAGACATCTGCCATGTCCTTGGTAATTTTGAGGAGTCTACCCAGGTGGTGAGCGGCGATGCTACAATCATTAGCGTCACCATTCCTCTGCTATGCATCTTGAGAAATTCCCTGCAAACCATAAAGGCAGCTGCTTTGCGCTCGGAAACGGGGGCGGGGGAAGACAGTATGCCGCTGGATAGTCAGGGCACCCTCCTGTCTATTTCTCAGCGCGTACAGGAGGAGGAGGAGCATGAGGAGGATGAGGAGGAGGGGGAAGAGACAGCTTGGGCCGCTGCTGACGGTACACCGGCTGATTGCCTGTCATCCTTTCAGCGTGTATGGCCTGAGGAGGAGGAGGAGGAGGAGGATCCTGAAAGTGATCTTCCTAGTGACGACAGCCATGTGTTGCGTACAGGTACCCTGGCACACATGGCTGACTTCATGTTAGGATGCCTTTCTCGTGACCCTCGCGTTGCACGCATTCTGGCCACGACGGATTACTGGGTGTACACACTGCTCGATCCACGGTATAAGGAGAACCTGCCCACTCTGATTCCCGAAGAGGAAAGGGGTTCGAGAGTGTTGCTATACCACAGGACCCTTGCGGACAAGCTGATGGTAAAATTCCCAGCCGACAGCGCTAGTGGCAGAAGGCGCAGTACCGAGGGCAAGGTAGCAGGGGATGTGCGTAGATCGAGCAGCATGTACATCCCAGGCAGTGCAACAGTCTTTAAGGGCCTGGCCAGCTTTATGGCTCCCCACCAAGACTGTGTCACCGCTCCCCAGTCACGGCTGAGTCGGCGGGAGCACTGTAAAAGGATGGTGAGGGAGTACGTAGCGGATCGCACGACCATCCTTGGTGACGCCTCTGCCCCCTACAACTACTGGGTGTCGAAGCTGGACACGTGGCCTGAACTAGCGCTGTATGCCCTGGAGGTGCTTGCTTGTCCTGCGGCTAGCGTCTTGTCTGAGAGGGTGTTTAGTGCAGCTGGGGGAATCATCACAGATAAGCGTAGCCGCTTGTCAACCGACAGTGCCGACAGGCTTACACTCATCAAGATGAACAAAGGCTGGATTTCCCCAGACTTCTGTTCTCCACCAGCGGACAGCAGCAATACGTAAGCAATACGTAGGCTGCACCCGCGGATGGAAGCTACGTTCTCTCTCACCATCCAAAACGGGGACATTTCTGCTTCATCAATCTGTGTCTAATATTCCTCCTCCTCCTCCTGCTCCTCCTCCTGAAACCTCACGTAATCACGCTGAACGGGCAATTTTTCTTAGGGCCACAAGGCTCACTCAAATAATTTTTCTGAACAATTTTTATAAGTTTCAATGCGCTTAAAAGTGTTGGAACTTTAACTTGAACCAATTTTTCGTTACACTGGGCTGCCTCCAGGCCTAGTTACCACTTAAGCCACATTAACCAAAGCGATTCACCTGCCATCTTGGTTGGGCATGGCCAATTTTTACTGAGGTACATTAGTACTGTTGGTACACCAATTTTTTGGGGCCCTCACCTACAGTGTAATCATAGTAATTTCTATGTTCTTCGCCTGCACTCATGGTACAGAAAGGTGTGTGGGGTTGGCCTACACTTTAGCTACATAAATGTAACTTGTGCCTTGGCTATACTAAGGCTACTGAAATGGAACTAAGACTGCGCTCCCACTATACTGCTGCTTCAGAATTGTTACTGGGGCCTGTCTTGAGTGCTACTATTGCTGACATGGAACGAAGACTGTGCTCCCGCTATACTGCTGCTTCGGAATTGTTACTGGGGCCTGTCTTGAGTGCTACTATTGCTGACATGGAACGAAGACTGCGCTCCCGCTATACTGCTGCTTCAGAATTGTTAATGGGGCCTGTCCTGAGTGCTACTATTGCTTACATGGAACGAAGACTGCGCTCCCGCTATACTGCTGCTTCAGAATTGTTAATGGGGCCTGTCCTGAGTGCTACTATTGCTTACATGGAACGAAGACTGCGCTCCCGCTATACTGCTGCTTCAGAATTGTTAATGGGGCCTGTCCTGAGTGCTACTATTGCTTACATGGAATGAAGACTGCGCTCCCGCTATACTGCTGCTTCAGAATTGTTACTGGGGCCTGTCTTGAGTGCTACTATTGCTGACATGGAACAGACACGTGGAGAGGACACGTAGTGCCTCAAAAACATCCCCCTCCTCCTCCAACAGGGAAAACATTCTTGGCAAATGCCTTTGCATTGGTTCGTCTGGTGGCAGTCCAAGAATTTCACCTTTACCGACACAACAAGAGAGCCCCCACACCATCCCCCCGCCACGGCCCACTTAATCCTGGCCACATTCCGAAAACCAACAAAATACAACCGTGCTACTAGGTCCGCAGTCACCACCACATTACCACCAACGCGGTTACTGTTAAGGTGCATATTACCAGTCTGACTGGGGCATGCAGACACCTTGACAGAATGAATAGTGTGTGGCACATAGCTTCCCCATTGCTATGCCCACGTGTGCAGCTCCTGATGGCGGTGGCACAGGATTCTATTTCTCATTGCTTCTGTACAGCATTGTGGGCTATCGCCCCGCCCCTATTAAAGAGGGTCGCTGCCTAGCCGTGCCAACCCTCTGCAGTGTGTGCCTGCGGTTCCTCCTCATGGCAGACGCACTTCTAAATAGACATGAGTGTGGCGTGGCATGAGGGCAGCTGAAGGCTGCGCAGGGACACTTTGGTGTGCGCTGTGGGGGGGAGGGGGGGCGGTTGGGCAGCGTGTAACCCAGGAGAAGTGGCAGTGGAGTGTCATCCAGGCAGTGATTGTGCTTTGTTGTAGCTAGTGTGGTGCTTAGCAAAGGTATGCCATGCTAATGAGGGCTTTTCAGAAGTAAAAGTTGTTGGGAGGGGGGGGGGCCCACTCTTGCCGCTATTGTGGCTTAATAGTGGGACCTGTGAACTTGAGATGCAGCCCAACATGTAGCCCCTCGCCTGCCCTATCCGTTGCTGTGTTGTTCCCATCACTTTCTTGAATTGCCCAGATTTTCACACATGAAAACCTTAGCGAGCATCGGCGAAATACAAAAATGTTCTGGTCGCCCATTGACTTCAATGGGGTTCGTTGTTCGAAACGAACCCTCGAGCATCGCGGGAAGTTCGTTCCGAATAACGAGCACCCGAACATTTTGGTGTTCGCTCATCTCTAATCCTGATATTTTATATGAAAGTGATCGATCTGTCACTATAGGAAGTATGGAAACTGTTTTTGTTTTCTGTGAACCTCTAAAGTGGAAAGATGAGACTCCTGGAATGTGCTGTTGTGGTGGTAAAGTTCAACTTCCTCCATTTACAGACCTACCCATGCTTCTTAATTCCCTTTTCATAGGGGAACATCCTGAAAGTGAACACTTTTTGAATTTAATCCGAAAATACCACAGTGCTTTCCAAATGACTTCTTTTGGAGCTAAGCAGGTTGTGGAAGGGCATTTCATGCCTACCATCAAAGTTCAAGAACAGGTTTACCACTTAATAGGTAGTTTATTGCCGTCTCCTGAACATCAGCATACGTTTTTACAAATTTATTTTGTCGGTGATGAAGAAGAACAAATTAATATAAGATGTAAAAATGCATCTGTTGTCAATCCTAATTTGATTCGACAGCTTCAAAGAATGCTTCATGACTGCAACCCGTACATTAAAGACTTTAAATCTGCAGTGGAAAGTCTACCCAGTGATGACAAGGATCAGTTTCAAATAGTCATTCATGCTGAAAGAAATCCTGTTAATGCTCATAAGGGCTGTTTTAACAAACCTACAGTCAATGAAGTTGCAGTCGTCATAGTAGGCCAAACATTTGAAAAAAGGGATATCGTGTAACAAGCTACAGACAGCAAACTTCATAGAATCAGCGAAGTTCATCGATCATATGATGCTTTACAGTACCCAATTATGTTTTGCTATGGAGAAGACGGCTATTCCATATCTCTGCCTCAGGTACATCCTACCACGAAACAGCCACTTAACAAAACAATCTCACCTTTGAATTTTTATGCATATCGTCTAATGATAAGACAAAATAAACAAAATCACATATTCCACTGTAGATCTTTGCTTAGCCAGTTTTTGGTGGACATGTATGCAAAAATAGAAACAGAGAGGTTAAATTTCATCTGAAATAACCAGAAAACATTTAGAGCAGAAAGTTACATTCACCTCAAAGACGCCATTGATAAAAATGATGCAGACCTCAGACAGTTGGGCCAGGCTGTTATCTTGCCATCGTCATTCACAGGAGGAACATGCACGAACGTACCCAGGATGCGATGACCAATGTTCGTCACTATGGCCGTCCAGACTTATTCATTACCTTTACATATAACCCAAAATGGACAGAAATTACAGAAGCTCTACTCCCCAGGCAAAAACCCCAGCATCGTCATGACATCACAAGTCGAGTTTTCCATCTTAAAGTTAAAAAGATCATGAGTTTGTTAACCAAAGGGAGTCTTTTTGGAAAGCCCAGATGTTACATGTATTCTGTCGAATGGCAGACACGTGGTCTCCCTCACATTCATATTTTGTTATGGCTTGAAAATGCAATCACACCAGACCGGATTGACAATATAATTTGTGCAGAGATACCAAATCCAAAAGAAGATCCTATTCTGTACAACATTGTTAAACGTAATATGATACATGGGCCATGTGGAAACTTCAACCCACATTTCCAGTGCATAAAGGATGGCAAGTGCTCCAAGAGGTACCCCAAGGCATTCCTCAGTGAGACCCAGACTGGTGATGATGGGTATCCGAAGTACAGAAGAAGATCGCCAAGTGAGGGTGGGTTTACAGTAACTATTGAGAAGGCTCCAAGGGACTTGGGTACTTGATAACAGCTGGGTAGTTCCTTTTAATCCTGTTCTTCTCCGCACCTTTAATGCACACATCAATGTTGAGTACTGGAATTCTGTCAAATCCATTAAATATATTTGCAAGTATGTGAATAAAGGTAGTGATCAGGCCACATTTGCAGTGGAGAATGAATGTGATGAAATAAACATATACCAGACAGGTCGCTATATTAGCAGTTTTGAAGCCATTTGGCGTTTTTTCTCTTTTCAAATCCATGAAAGATTCCCTTCAGTAATGCACCTTGCGGTTCATCTGGAAAATGGGCAAGGAGTCTATTTCACTGCAGATAATGCAATAGACAAAATTAACACCCCTTCAAAAACTACTCTTATAGCATTTTTTGACCTGTGTAAGGTTGATGGCTTTGCAAGAACCCTCCTATACCACGAAGTTCCTTCATTCTATTTATGGAAAAAAGATAGATTTGTTTGAAGAAAACAAGGAACGTGTGTTATCGGATATCCAGGAGTGAAAAAAGACACAGTTCTTGGTAGAGTTTATACAGTGCATCCAAATAACTCTGAATGTTACCATGTGCGACTGCTCCTGCATGAGGTTCGGGGCCCCACATCTTTCAGTCATCTAAAAACTGTTGATGGTGTGCTTCATCTAACATTCCAGTCAGCATGTAAGTCAGTCGGCTTACTTGAGGACGACAGTCATTGGAACAAAACATTGGAAGAAGCAGCTTTGTCTGATTCAGCAGTTAGGTTGAGAGAATTGTTTGCCATCATGGTGGTCTTTTGTCAGGTGTCTGAGCCATTGCTGTTGTGGGAGACTCACAAAGGCAATTTCTCTGAGGATATCTTGCGGCAAGTACAGAGACATAATCAAGAAATAAACATACAAAATAAAGAGCATATTTATAACAAGACCTTGATTTTGCTGGAAGACATCATTCTGTCTTTGGGAGGTCAAACCTTACAAGAGTATAGCTTACCAGAATCAATACAAACTGATGACATTTTGGAAAACCGAGAATATCTGAAGCAAATTAATTACAATGTTGCAATACTGAAAGACACAGTGACAAAACATGAAGCATGCCTTACTGATGACCAAAAGATTGTCTACCATAAAGTACTACAAAGTGTTGAGTCTAATTCAAACAAAGTCTTCTTTTTGGATGCATCAGGAGGAACTGGAAAAACCTATTTGATAAATTTGTTGTTGGCCAAAGTAAGGAGCACAAAAAACATTGCAATTGCTGTAGCATCCTCAGGCATTGCTGCTACACTACTACAGGGAGGAAGAACATCACACGCCACCTTCAAGCTGCCATTAAATTTAAATCGAGTTGAAGCCCCAGTCTGCAGTATTTCGAAGCAGAGTGACCTTGCACGAGTACTCCAAGACTGTAAACTTATAGTGTGGGATGAATGTACAATGTCGCATAAAGCCGGAATAGAGGCAGTTGACCACACTCTTCGAGATCTCCCTAACAGCAACAAACTTATGGGAGGAGTCACAGTGTTGTTCTCAGGAGACTTCAGGCAAACTTTACCTGTCATGCCCCGAGGTACTCGTGCTGATGAGGTCAATGCTTGCCTCAAGAGTTCCTTTCTTTAGCCAAAAGTAGAAAAATTATCTCTTTCTACAAATATGAGGGTTCATCTGAGAGGTGACATCCATGCCGGCGAATTTGCTCATCTTCTGTTAAAAATAGGCAATGGAGATCTTAACAACATCCATAGCATCCTTAGCATCCCACCAAACCTGTGAACTACTGTCAACTCTGTAGACAGTCTTATAGCAGAAATATATCCTGACATTAAACACCTCAGACAGAAACCTGCCTCTTGGCTACGAGAAAGAGCATTGTTAACGCCTACAAACGCTTCTGCCTCTGAGTTAAATCATTGTTTGTTGGAACGTCTTGGTGGAAGTGAGATTGTTTACAAATCGATTGACTCAGTTCTGAACAGTGATGATACTGTCAACTATCCTGTTGAGTTTCTTAATACACTGGAGCCACCAGGAATGCCAGCTCACCGCCTTACTCTCAAGGTTGGAGCACCCATAATGTTGTTACGGAATTTGAACCCTCCAAAACTATGTAATGGAACAAGGCTGCAAATAAAGACACTGCGGCCGAATGTTATTGAGGCGACTGTGTTCACAGGCTGTGGTGAAGGTGAAACAGTGTTTATTCCATGGATACCTATAATCCCTTCAGACTACATTTTTGAATTTAAGTGGCTTCAATTTCCCATTAAATTATGTTTCGCCATGACTATTATTAAGTCGCAGGGGCAGTCACTGACAAAGGCAGGTATAGATGTGAGACAGGGCTGTTTCTCTCATGGACAGTTCTATGTGGCGTGTTCCCGAGTCGGCCAGCCAAGTAACCTGTTCATACTGGCTCCTGGGGGTGAAACTGCCAACATAGTATACAAAGAGGCCCTCACCACTTAATACCATTATTTGTTTTCTATTTGTAAAATGTATGAAAAAATGTGAAGTTTTAAATGTTTCTTTTAAGCAAAGTTCTAACCTTACCTATGTTGAGAGTTAGATTCCTGAGTTTAGTATTTTACATTCATATTTGTTATTTACAACAAAAAACTACCTTTTTAGTTTTAATGAGGAATTATTATTTCCTTTTAAAATTCAATTATTTTCTTATTTGTTTTTCACAAATCTTTTTAATTTTATTTTACATAAAGGAAACGACGCATGGTTACCTTCCGTGGTGTTTCCTGGGTAATGCAAAGAACCATGCAAAATGGTGAACATTAGAGATGAGCGAGTATACTCGCTTCGAGTAATTACTCGATCGAGCACCGCGATTTTTGAGTTCTTCCGTACTCGGGTGAAAAGATTCGGGGGGCGCCGGGGGGAGGCGTGGCGGAGCGGGGGGTAGCAGCAGGGAACAGGGGGGAGCCCTCTCTCTCTCCCTCTCCCCCCCACTCCCCATTGCAACCCCCCACTCACCCACGGTGCCCCCCAATCTTTTCGCCCGAGTACGGAAGTACTCAAAAATCGCGGTGCTCGGGCGAAAAAGGGGCGTGGCCGAGTAGGTTCGCTCATCTCTAGTGAACATATTTTTTTCTTTGGTATCTCTAAAGTAACCACGACTTCATAAGATTTTTCGTGTGAACACCAGATAAACACCAGTACCAAATTAACTCGGGCGAAGCCGGGTATATCAGCTAGTCTGACATACTGTGGATGCAGGTGCAATGTACTTTTCTGAAGTATCTAAATAAGGAAGAAACACAAACCAATGATGCCAAGTGTTGAATGAATGCCTGGAAGTTTATTCCATGTTATGGTCTCCCACAAGTGATTATCTGATGGGTATGGGGAGGGGAGAGAGTTGTGGGGGTGGAAAAGGAGTGTAGGGAGAGGGTTATGGGAGTGGGGAAAGGAGAAGATTATGGGGAGGGAAGGGGAATGGGGATGGGGGAGGGGAAGTTAGATGTTCTAGCCGTTGTCATCTGATATTCTAGGTTTGCAGCAGCACAATAGTCCTCGGATGACTCTAAATAAAGAAGAAAAAAAGTGTGAGACATTTCTGAGAGGAGACTTTTATGGGAACAGTAGTAACTAGAGAACAGGCTTCATACCAGAGGATGGAGGGTCGGGGAGGTTTAGTGGGGACTGAAGCCAGAAGTGCAGTGCAGCTTCAACTCCAGGTAATACAATAAACCAATGTGAGGGTTTAGGGGCTGCTTGACCCCCATTATCCTTCCCTACATGGACTAGATGTACTTATCCTTATGTAGGTAAGTTGTGATTTTAGCTACTGAACATGAATCTGCTCATTAGTGATGAGTGAACTGAAACAGTCCAACCCTGTTTTGGGTTAAATGTCACTAAAAGTTCAGTTCAGCGTGAACCCAAATCTCGGGCGGTTTGTCTCAGCTGAACCTCCACCACTGTTATACACTAGTTTTAGGGGTATTGGTGAAGTTCTGGTTCAGTTTAAACTAATGTGGAATGAACCAAACTTTATGCTGAAATTCAGTGAACCAGCCAAACCGAACTTTTGAAAAGTTCACTCATCACTACTGGTCATTATATGTTCATATACCCGCACAACATATAACTCCTGTATACAGTAGTATACACTGAGTACATTGCAGGTATCCCATAACCTATATAGGATCACCATTACCTCTAATCTATACATAGGCAAATGTAGGCAGAGAATAAAGCTATAAAGCTTTGTTCACATCAGTGCCAGTTTCTGTTCGGAGCCGCTGGCGCAGATCACACATGAAACGCTGGACAAAGAAATGCTGCATGTCCGGTAAAACGCTGCCGGATGACAGCAACTGAACAGACCGCATTATAGTCAATGGGGTCAGCTCACCGCCTTACGGTTCTATTATAAAAAGGAACCGTTTGGCTGAAGATTCTGTTTTCCTGTTCCCATAATAGAGCAAAAAAAACTAAATCCCCATCCCCAATGCAAATGTGAGCATAACCGAAGTTTTATTACCCTACCTCCATGAACCTCACAGAAAAAATACCATCAGACATAAAGAATAAATGAATTTGTATTTACCTGGTGAATCTGGCCCATCGTCCGAGGGTTCGGCTGCTTCTGCTGCTGGAAAAAAAATGTACAAGATGATAAAACCCAATGTCCCAAAACTAAAACATTGTATTCTATGGCCGTCTACGGCATACCATGAACTGATGATGGAATGCTTGTATGAGAGGTTATTCGCATTACTTCCCTTTCATCATCCTCCCCTTGTCTCTGAAGTGTGATTTCTGATGAGGGAGTGCGGGGGATATCCAGTGGGATGAGCCCAGATATTGGGGTAACAGTCACTGATGCAGGGTCCTACAATGAGATTCATCTCATCATGTATCCCAATAAGCCCATTGGAGATGATTCTGTACTTTCACAGTGATGTCATCAGTTTCATCCATAAATGTCTCATGGCCGGAGGGTTCTTCACCATCTTCTTCCTCCTCATCTTCATCACTATTAAACAATACATAAATATTATATATATATATATATATATATATATATATATATATATATATATATAGTGTTGTGTGATACATGGGGTATTTATGCAATAAGCACATTGGAGATGATTCTGTACTTACACAGCAATGTTATCAGATTCATCCATGGATGTCTCGTGGTCGGAGGGTTCTTCACCATCTTCCTCGTTGTCATCATCTCTGTTGAACAACATATAACATATATATACATTTAGTTCTGCCATCTAATGTGACCAGAAGATAATCAGAATCATCCCAACCCATCTTGTCTCTGATACATAGATCCAAATGGAACTAGGCACAAATATGGGGAAATGTACGTCACTGTGTATGGCAGTCTAAATCCGAAGTGCGCCAAATCTATTGAGAGGCAATCATTTCTTACTAAATTTAGCATATCTCTGGCCAATCTGTGTGCCAGAATGTGGAGTCTATGTCAGCTGTCAGCTGCTACAGATTTGTTCCATAACTTATGCCAGGTTTTGGCTACATCATAGTAAGTCCCTCAGGAAGTTGAACTTCCCTTTTGCGTTCTCTGATTTTTTTTTCTACAAAAGTGGTGATTGAGGTGAAAAAATATAAAACATCACGATTTTTGTTCAGTTCAGTGTGCTGTAAAATTAGCTATTTTTTTCCCAACAGAAAACTGGCTAAAGACTCTAAGTACATTCTTCCCCTTGTAATGTGTGGATATCCATGACTAAACTAATGGTGCCATGTCTTGTAATGTGCAGCACAAGAGCGCCACCCAACGGCAATAATAATCGTATGCTAACATAAGTCCTATCCAGTCATCCCGGGAATGTGTCCTGTGTACCGACCCAACTCATCATCTGTGTGATATCCAGTGTGTACCGCCATGTTATTTATTACCGTCTGGATAATACAAGTCATTATCAATGAACTAGGTGTAATGTTGTGTCATATATGGTGTGTACAATTAGCCCATCGTAGAGGATGTGGTACTTACAGATTGATGTCAGAATCGTCCAGGTATGCATAGTTATAAGAATGTTCTTCCTCATCTTCATTGCTATTAAACAATACATAAATATTATATAGTGTTGTGTGATATATGGTGTATTTATACAATAGACACTTTGGAGATGAGTCTGTACTTACACAGTGATGTCATCAGGTTCACCCATAAATGCCTTGTAGTAGGAGGGTTCTTCACTATCTTTCTCGTTGTCATCATCTCTGTTGAACAACACATAACATATATATACATTTAGCTCTGCCATCTAATGAGACCAATAGATAATATAACTGTATAAAAAGAAAATCTATAGATGAGGGTTACAAATGAACTGTTATCCCTTTTCTTTTTAGGAGGAGAATTAAAAAGAAAAAAAAAACAGCAGATCCAAAACCACTAGAACAATAGGGTTATCATGCTAGAAGATAATTACCGGCAATACACAACACGGTTGTCCTCAGTGTACTTCAGCCAACTGTGCGAGAAGAAGAATCTAGAACAGACAAATCAAAGAATTTTCAGTAACAACCAATCAGATTGCAGCATACATTTTCTGGTGACTGCATAAAGGTCTACTTTGTATGATTGGCCTTCCATGGCCAGTCGGTGTTATAGGCTTCTCTTGCCTTGCAAAAGAGCAATGAGGAAGTGTAACATGATAATAGGGGCTCCTGGGTGATGGTTGATATTTGTGTTATATTTCCTTCTACATTCCGGCTCTTATCACTGTGTTATCTATGGCCCCCCTTGTCCCTGACTTGTGATTATCTGATGAGTGTGTGGTTATGTCTGTGAAGAATAGCACCAGATATTGCGGTAACAGTCACTCTCATGGGGGTCCTACAGTGAAATACTTACATATTTTGCACGAAGTCTTTAAGTTCTTTCTGTGGCTCCTCATCAGCATATAGATAATAAGTTGGTTCCAGGGAGACCATCGCCACTTGCTCCCCCTGGATCCTATTGCAGAGTAAAGAAGAGGGTGAGTATCTTGTACATTGTCTTCCTACTACAGGGTATATAATTGAGGCACATCAGCGCCAGCCGTCATTTTCCAGATACAGGCAGCACTTCTGATACTGATGGATGAATGGATGGACATTGGCGTGTCAGATGAGAAACATCAGAGAACAAACACCTTGCAACCACTGCTGGAAGAACACAAGCCGATGGAGGCAGAGTTATGGTCTGGGGAATTGTCCGTGGCATTCTCTGGGCCGCTCATCCATGTGGAGGGCACTCTGAACCAATTTGGTCTGAATCCATCCTTGCAGATCACGTAGGCTCATACATGGTTTTTACGGTAATTTTGTTTGACTAATAAAATGTGTTATATGTTTGTGATATTTGAGGACGCAACAGGTTCTTCCTTATGGACTCTTTGTTTTTGTTCCCATTATCCTGGTTTATGCCATAAGTTGGTTGCACCTCGTTACACTTGTTTTTGTGGTGTCCATCTATTTATCTATATTTCATGAAAGGGTCATACAATAAGATACTTACATTCTAACTGGATATGCTAGCTTGAACTTTTTCTCGAATATTCAGCTCACTCTCTCTCTATCTCTCTCTCAAAACTGTAAAAGAGTAAATAAGATAGTGAGAATCCAGGTATGAGGGTCAGCCATTATTCCTCCTGGGTGATAGTTGATATGTGTTATTTTTCCTTCTACATTCCCGCTCTTATCACTGTGTTATCTATGGCCCCCCTTGTCCCTGACATGTGATTATCTGATGAGTGTGGGGTTATGTCTGTGAAAAATAGCACCAGATATTGCGGTAACAGTCACTATCATTGGGGTCCAACAGTAAAATACTTATATCTCTTCCCAGCAGTCTTTAAAATCATCTTGGGCCTCCTCATCAGAACAATCTTCAAAGTATGCAAAGTCTGGGCAGACCTCCGCCACTTGCTCCTCCTGAGTCCTATTAGAGAGTAAAGAAGATGGTGACAATCTAGCACATTGTCTCCCTACTCTCCACGCCTCCAGAAACACACGTGCCTTCAGCCAATCACAGCCAATGACAATGATGTCATTGAATGGCTGTGATTGGCTCTGTTTCTGGAGGCGGGGATTTCAAGCCTTTCGTAGAGAAAGCAATAGTCTGCCGTGGACCAGGAGGAAGCAAGAGCCTGCAAACACCAGGAGGGAGTGACAGTCTGCAGGAGCGCCGCAGATCGTCTGAAGAAGTGAGTAATGCTTTTTATTTTTTGCTCCACTGTATTGTCGGCTATACGCCGGCAATACAGTGGAGCAAAGAATAAAAGTGACAGTTGGGGGGTCGTCTTATACGCCCCGTCGCCTTATACGCCGGTATATATTTTTATTGTAACACATTTCTGGATGAATTGCAGGGAAGGGGTTATATATTTAACCCCTTCCCGACCATTCATCCTGCGATCGCCGGCAGCCCATTGCATTCAGTGGAACCTGCTGTATTGCCGACTCCATTGAATTCAATGGGCAAACATCGTTCTTCTCTGCTACAGCTGTTACAGCTGTGCCAGAGGAGAAAGATCTTTACGCTGACAGTGCGGGGGGGGGGGGGGGCCCACTCTTGCCGCTATTGTGGCTTAATAGTGGGACCTGTGAACTTGAGATGCAGCCCACCATGTAGCCCCTCGCCTGCCCTATCCGTCACTGTGTTGTTCCCATCACTTTGTAGAATTGCCCAGATTTTCACACATGAAAACCTTAGCGAGCATCGGCGAAATACAAAAATGCTCCGGTCGCCCATTGACTTCAATGGGGTTCGTTACTCGAAACGAACCCTCGAGCATTGCGAAAATTTCGTCCCGAGTAACGAGCACCCGAGCATTTTGGTGTTCGCTCATCTCTACTCCCGAGCCATCTGTCATGTTTTGTTGTGATCTTTTTCATCCCGTCTTCCAAGAGCTATAACTTTATGACATTTTTATTGACATAGCTGTATAAAAACTTTTTTTGTAATAGGACCATTTAGTGTAAGGTATAAGGTACTGGAAAACGTTAAAAAAATGTTTAAGTTGGGTGAAATGGACAAAAGATGCAATTGCAGCAATGTTTTTAAAATTTTGTTTTTATGACATTCACGGTGCTGTAAAAGTTACTTAACATTATTCTGTGGATCAGTGCAATTACAGTGATACCAAATTTCTACAGCTTTTTCAAAATACTTTACTAGAAAATAATTAAAAATTATTTTAGCAAAATTGCTTGTTTTGAGGTAGATACAACTTTTTGTTCCAATCTCTGTAGACAAGGTAACAAAACAAAACTTTTTTGTTTTGTTCTATGATGTTCACCGTGAAAAAGGGTCGTTTTGTGGAATTAAAATTTTTTTTTTAAACATTTCATTTTCAATTTTGTTTTTTTTTAGCCCTATTAGGCTATTAGACGATGCAATCTTCTGGTCACTCCCATAATATACTGCAGTACCTTTGTATTGCAGTATATTATGCTTGTCATACATCCTATACTCAAAGATGGCAGGACTACGGATATTTATTAGACCGCCTGTTTGCCATGACAACCTATTAACACCCTTGCAGAGGACCAACGGAAGTGACAGTGTGTCTCTGAAACCCCCTGCTGTAGATGCTATGGGCTGTGGCATCGAAGGGATTAAACAGTTAGGGTCATCTGATATGTGCACTCAGCTCCTGATCCGTGCCATCACTATGTGTATATGAAAGGTAGGAACAGCTACTATGAATGGTCACCACGTAGGATTATATTTATATTTTACCCCAGGGAGATTTATAATGAGAATTCAAGTCTGTGAGAGTCACTATATGCCACTTGTACTTCTCTCTCAACAGGTTCTGCATTCCATCTTCTTTTTTGGACATATTAACCGCCCACCAATCTCACCAGATGAATTTATTCCTGAACAGAATGAACAGTTTAAAAAAGATTTCCCAAAGCCTTTCAGGGAGTACAAGACCCATTATCCTTGTTACTCCCCCTTCTCTATTCTCCTGGAATACGTAAGTTGTACTTGTTACACAAGCAGAGAGAAAAAAAAACCCACGACACTGCCCCCAGTAGTAGTAATGGTGACACCGCCCTCCCCAACACTGCCCCCCTAGTAGTAATGGTGACACACACACCCTACCCGACACTGCCCCCAGTAGTAGTAATTGTGACACCCCCCTCCTCGACACTGCACCCCATAGTCGTAATGGGGACCCTTTCCTTCCCGACACTGCATGCCATAGTAGTAATGGTGACTCACCCCCTCGCCAACACTGAACACCATAGTAGCAATAGTGACACACCCCTCCCTGACACTGCACCCCGTAGTAGTAATGGTGACACATACACCCTTCCCGACACTGCACCCCATAGTAGTATTGGTAACAACCCCCCCCCCCCTTCCTTGACAATGTCCCCGGTAGTAATAGTGACACCCACCCCCTCCCCCCCCGAAGTAATACTTACCCTTCAGCTGAGGACCGGTGGACGCTCCTGTCGGGATCAGCTTCAGTGCAAACTGCATGTGCAAAGAATCTGCCAGGCCTTCTGAAGCGATAAGCGCTATTGCTACGTAACCAGGTATGATCGTCCACACGGGATGGGGGGGCACCACTGTGGGTAAGTATATATCTTCTGTATGGCTCGTTTACAAAGCACAAAGTATATTAACCCCTTCCCACCATTAACTACCTACCCACCATCAGGGCAGGAGGCTACACCAACCTCTATCTAATTTAGCCTAAAGAAAATTGCTCTCCATTCAGCGCTTTAATGCAGTGCAGACAGCTAGTTAACTGAGTCAAGACTATTTGACCAAGGGTTCAGTTAGCTATACTAACAAGTTTGCTGACCTTTCTGCAGATCTAGATTTAAGTGGAGGGGTATTGTCTTCTCCTTTACTTACTCAGTCTAGACAGTCAGTAAACTGGGTCACTAGCATCTGACTGCAGGTCTAGTGAGCTAAACTAGCAAATCTGCTGACCTCTTTGCAGATCTAGATTTAACCTGAGGGGTATAGTTCCCCTAATCCTTATCTTTTACTCTGAGTGCTGAGACACTGGTCTATACAGCAGGAGAATGGTGTTATAGAATAATAAACCATCTCTACGTTACCGACACTATCAAATCGGGTAGACCAATTGTAGCGACACACCAATGGTAGCTGCTAAGAGGCGGTGTATAAATACCAAATTTACACCTGCCAATCAGGAGAGCCAATATCAGAATTATTTGGGACTCCTATAAAATCTATCTTGAGCCGTTCCAGAAAATTCTTTTGCAACTAAAAATCAAGATGCACCAGCAATTATTCTCTCGCATAAACAACTAATTAGGTAGATATATCTACTCTGATTCATATATCTGTCAAACCTTCCACATTGATGGACATATGTATTCTAAATAATCGACCACCCGGTTCTTGAAAAGTCGTGGGTCCGACTGAAATGCATTGAACCATTCATTTTGAATCAATCACTGAATATCTCGATTCAGTCAGTGATTACATCAACTCACTAAGGTCTAGAGTTTTTTGGCTAATTATATATGAATATTAGAAGATGGTTGGTCAAGTCTATCAACCAAACCAGTGAATGAAAACACTAAATTGGGACAATATCTCATACTGAGGGGTGATAATAAGTTATAACCTATTACACTACAAAATCTCAGATATATGGGAGACACAACTAGGGAGATTGACAACGCCCTATCCCCCCATGTATATATTGTCCCTCTAATGGGAAGTTCCTATGGCACACAAACTGCATAGCCATACGTGAGACGTACAAACTGAGTCTAAAATCACACTTCCTGTATGTGGTAACACCGTGACCTATACCAGCACGTGTTCTGTTCATTGTTGTTTTGTCTTTGTCTTGTTTTCTCATCAGTGGATGAGTGTCTTGAGCCCAAAGTGTGTTTTTTAAAGTAAAAGTAATAAAATATTATAGTTTTAAGGGATCTTCTGTGATTTGGGCATTTTATAAATTAGTTCCCTCTGTCTCTGTGATTCTCAGTAGTAGTAATAGTGATACCCCCTCCCCTTCCTCCCCCCCGACTCTGCACTCCGTAGTAGTAATGGTGACACCCACCTCCCTGACACTGCATCCAGTAGCATTAATGGCGACCCCCCCCCGACACTTAACCCCATAGTAATAATGGTGACACCCCTTCTCTGACTGCACCCCGTAGTAGTAATGGGGACACCACCCTCCCCGACACTGCACTTGGTAGTAGTAATGGTGACACTCCACCTCCTGACACTGCACCCTGTAGCAGTGATGGTGACAGCCCCTTCACCGACACTGCACCCATTAGTAGTAATGGTGACACCACCCTCCCCGACACTGCGCGCTGTAGCAGTAATGGTGACACCCCCATCCCCAACACTGCACCCAGTAGTAGTAAAGGTGACAGACATAGCCTCCTCAACACTGCCCCCAGTAGTAGTAATGGTGACACCACCTCTCCCTGACACTGCACCCCATAGTAGTAATGGTGACTGTTCCCTCCCCGACACTACCCCCAGTAGTAGTAATGGTGACACCCTCCTCCACCCGACACTGCACCCTGTAGTAGTAATAGTGACACACACACCCTCCCCGACACTGCACCCCCTAGTAGTAATGGTGACACACACACCCTACCCGACACTGCCCCCAGTAGTAGTAATAGTGACACCCCTCCCCCCCAACACTGCACTCCTTAGTAGTAATGGTGACATCCACTCCCTCCCCGACACTGCCCCTAGTAGTAGTAATAGTGACACCCCCCTCCCCAACACTGCACCCTGTAGTAGTAATGGTGACGCCCCCCTCCCTGACATTGCATCCAGTAGTAGTAATGGTGACCCCCCCCCCTGACACTGAACCCCATAATAATAATGGTGACACCCCCTCCCTGACTGCACCCCGTAGTAGTAATGGGGACACCATCCTCCCCGACACTGCACTTGGTAGTAGTAATGGTGACACTCCACCTCCCTGACACTGCACCCTGTAGCAGTAATGGTGACAGCCCCTTCCCTGACACTGCACCCAGTAGTAGTAATGGTGACAGCACCCTTCCCGACACTGCACACTGTAGCAGTAATGGTGAAACCCCCATCCCTGATACTGCACCCAGTAGTAGTAATGGTGACAGACACAGCCTCCCCAACACTGCCCCCAGTAGTAGTAATGGTGACACCACTTCTCCCTGACACTGCACCCCGTAGTAGTAATGGTGACTGTTCCCTCCCCGACACTACCCCCAGTAGTAGTAATGGCAACACCCACCTCCCTGACACTGCATCCAGTAGTATTAATGGCGACCCCCCCCCCCGACACTGAACCCCATAGTAATAATGGTGACACCCCCTCTCTGACTGCACCATGTAGTAGTAATGGTGACACCCCACCTTCCCAACACTGCACCCTGTAGCAGTAATGGTGATTCTTCCCTCCCTGACACTACCCCCAGTAATAGTAATGGTGACACCCTCCTCTTCCCGACATTGCACCCCATAGTAGTAATGGTGCCACACACACCCTCCCCGACACTGCCCCCAGTAGTAGTAATGGTGACACCACCCTCCTTGACACTGCACCCCGTAGTATTAATAGTGACACACACCCTCCCCGACACTGCACCCCATAGTAGTAATGGTGACACCCCTCTCCCTAAAACTGCACCCTGCAGTAGTAGTGAAACCCCCTCTCCCCAACAGTGCACCCTGTAGGAGTAATAGTGACACACACACCCTCCCCGACACGACCCCCAGTAGTAGTAATTGTGACACCCCCCTCCTCGACACTGCACCCCATAGTCGTAATGGTGACCCTTTCCTTCCCGACACTGCATGCCATAGTAGTAATGGTGACTCATCCCCTCGCCAACACTGAACACCATAGTAGCAATAGTGACACCCCCCCTACCCAACACTGCACCCCATAGCAGTAATGGTGACACACCCCTCCCTGACACTGCACCCCATAGTAGTAATGGTGACACACCCCACCCCGACACTGCACCCCATAGTAGTAATGGTGACACATACACCCTTCCCGACACTGCACCCCATAGTAGTAATGGTGACAACCCCCCCCCCCTTCCTTGACAATGCCCCCGGTAGTAATAGTGACCCCCCCCCCCCAAAGTAATACTTGCCCTTCAGCTGAGGACCGGTGGACGCTCCTGTCGGGATCAGCTTCAGTGCAAACTGTGCATGTGCAAAGAATCTGCCAGGCCTTCTGAAGCGATAAGCGCTATTGCTACGTAACCAGGTATGATCGTCCACACGGGATGGGGGGGCACCCCTGTGGGTAAGTATATATCTTCTGTATGGCTCAGTTACAAAGCACAAAGTATATTAACCCCTTCCCGCCCCATGACGTAAGGTTACGTCATGGCAAGCTGGTACTTCCCGCAAAATGACGTACCCTTACGTCATTGGGATAGCACGAGATCATGACTGATCTGGCGCTATCCCGCAGCGGGAGGTGGCTGTCAGTGATAGCCGGCCTCCCGCTGCAACAGCAGGGAACGAGTTCACAGAGGCCCTGCCATGCCTTATCACAGCGATCATAAGTGCTGTGCTGCAAGTCCCTAAGAGGGACTCAAATTGTGTTAAAAAAAGAAAAATGAAAAAAAAAAAATGTAAAAAAACCCCTTTTTTTGTGCTTTTTCTAATATTAGCATAAAAAAGGTAAAAAAAATTAAAATGGCGCATATTTGGTATTGACGCGTCCGTAACGACGTGTACAAAAAGTTGAACATGTTTTTTATTTTGTACGGCAAAAAGCGTTTAAAAAAAGCGCTAAAAAACAGAAAAACAAAAAATGCAATAAAAGTGATAAGAAAAGCCGTATATTCCCCAAAATGGTACCAATAAAAACTACAGCTCATCTCGCAAAAAATATCCCCTCAAAAATCTCTGTACATAGAAAAATAAAAACGTTACAGGACTTTGAATGCAGCGATAAAGAAAAAAAAAGATTTCCAAAAAAAAGGGGTTTTATTGCAAAAAAGTGTAAAAACCTAAAAAAGTATAATAATTTTGGTATTGTGTCATTTATGCTGCATTATTAACGCTGTAAAAAAAAAAAATTCTATGGCAGAATTGATGTGTTTTCTCTCTCCATTTTTTTTCTAAATCACTGCATTCAAAGTCCTATAACAGCTGAGCACTCCGAGGAGAGAACAGCTGTATACTGAATTTAGCGTCTCTGGCTTGTCTTCTGTATACAGTGCGAGCTTCATTTACATGCTAATAAGCTGTTAAGTAGCTAACTAGCTACTTAACAGCTTATGCAAAGTGAATGCTCAAAACTGTCACTCAAACTGACATTTGAGCAGATTTTGAGCGCTCATCCTGCCGTGTAAATGCACACAACGATTATCGCTCAAAAGATGGAAGATGAGCAAATTTTGAGCGATAATCGTTGCGTCTAAATTGGCCTTAACCCTTTCCAATCCAATGTCGGGCCTGCCCCGTCATCATAATTTCCCTCCACTGCTCCAATGTCGGGGCAGGCCCGACACTGCAGTGCAGGAGTGCATCTGCACTCGATCGTCAGACACATCGGGTGCAGATGCACTCCTGCACTGGTCCTCATCGAGGACCCCCGAGGAGAAGGCAAAAAAGGGTTTTTAACCCTTTCTGCCTTCTCCTTTACACATTACTTAGCGCTCAATTAGCGCTATGTAATGCATAGAGATTCCGGCCGGCCAGCGATCATGTGACTGCCAGTGTTACCTGACCCCCGGCAGTCACATGAACGCTGAGCCGAGAGCCTGCACCGTTGGAGGACCTGCTTACCTGACCGGTGTCTTGCGCATTCTCCTTCTGTCTCCCGGCCCAGCGATCATGTGACTGCTAGGTGCCACCTGACCCCAGCGGCCACATGATTGCCGAGCCGGGAGGCAGAAGGAGAATGCGGAAGACGCCGGACAGGTAAGGAGGTCCCTCCCTGCACCCTCCTGAACTCTGTCAGTTCAGGAGGGTGCAGGAAAAATGTATTTTTTCTCATCCATTCTCCCCAGCTCCAATTTATTTGGAGCTGGAGAGAATGGGTGAGAAAAAATAAATGGATTGGAAAGGGTTAAGACATTTTAAGGGCCTCCTTATCCACATTATCAGCTGTGGATCATTCTAATAAATGTTTCTTTAACTTGACTTTGTTTTTCCAGATTGTGGAAAGTCTAAAACCAGAAACTCCAGATGTACTCTTGAAATATCTAGAGGGTGTCATTAAATCCCTGTTGATTGATGATGAAGAAGGAAACAATAGTTTTGCAGCCTCTGCGGTCACATACTGCTATGTTACAAATCCGTGTGATGGAAAAATTCTCAAAGAGGCTTATGGATGCTCAATGTCCTGTAAAGGAAAGGACCAAAAAAATATAATGATTAATATATCTGCCCTGCTTGTGTGGGACAGGGCAATATCATATGCAGTTTGCTCTGCGGGTATGAGTCCTCCTATAACATTCCCAGTAGAAGTGCACTGTAAAGCCTACAAACTCAGACCCAAAAGAGAAATCCCTCCATGTACAAAATGCTTCAACATGTACAATGGACCGTTTAGCCCAGAATACCAACCACTCAACAAGAAGGAGGACTGGCCGTACGGAAACTGCGCTGAAAATGAAGCACTTAGCCGACTGCTTCAGAGTCACAAAGATGTGGGGAGAGAAATATATATCATGGATGAAGATGGTGGGAAACTGATGAACAAAGAGGATATGGAAAATAAGTTTAAAGACATACATGAGGGT
Organism: Eleutherodactylus coqui; assembly: GCF_035609145.1. Lineage (NCBI taxonomy): Eukaryota > Metazoa > Chordata > Amphibia > Anura > Eleutherodactylidae > Eleutherodactylus > Eleutherodactylus coqui. Next base: position 83,601,949 of record NC_089849.1, read on the forward strand.
GAAATACAAAAGAAGCTCTGGCAGCAACTTACATCTCGGAAATTTACGCTCATCCCAGGAGAATGGAACTTATTCACTCCATCAGTCTGAAGTATCACATCAGGGTCTTCTAACGCATACAAATCACAAGTTGCTGTGGAAATATGACTATTGGTCACGATGGGTGTGCTTAACTATATAGAGTTTAGCTTGGTCTCTCTCTTTTTTATATTCTCTCTTTTTCATATTCTCTCTCTCATACTGTGTGCTATTTAGCAGGGACAGCTCTATAGGAGATAAAACCTCCAGACTCACAGGCTGAAGGAGCTACTCCCTGAGACAGAGAGCTCAGAAGGAGCTGAGAGGGCTGCAAGCCTGGGGTCCAGTGCTGATCAAACTGTAATGCAATGACTCTGAAAGAGAAGGACTGAAGGGCAAATGCTGCCCGATAGCACGTCCCAGTCATGCTCGTGAGTGTTGCTAGCATTGCTGAAAGCGCTGCAGGCATAGAGGTGGGGTGGTCGGGTAGCATTCTCCCCCAGCCCGTCTCCATTCACAGTAAGTAGACAGTCGTTCAGTTTTTGCATGCAGAAACGAGATGGCCCTTAAGTGCAGACTGCATCTGTCCATAGGCTGTATCTATTCAGCTGAGCCTCAAGAACTGACAAGTATTTCTAACAAATGCCCAAATGCTGCTAAACTGTCACTGAAGTGAACCTCATTAGACCTTCTACAGAACATCAACTGTCAGCTGATGACAAGTCAAAGGAGGGCTCCTCCTTGAAGACTTTTTGGCAACAAATGGCGCAGAAAGGGCAACTCAAATAGTGGAATTTATTAAAAAAAATAAAGGGGCTCTATAGTTAGCCATGGATACCTGCACATTGCACACCCATGAACATAGAGAATGGAGGACAAAGAAGATTGACACCATTGTAAAAGGCGAGGACAGATTCCGCCTTAAAAACTTGTTTAAGAATTATTACAAAAAGTGTAACCCTATAATTTATTTTATGTAACTTTGTTTTATTTTTATTATTAATTCATCGAATTTTGTTTGCATTAATAAATTGTGTTGTATGAATCCACTTGTCCTTCTTTAAAGCCGTATCCGAACGAGTTTGGTAAAACATTCACACAGACTAAAATAAGCGTATCTTCCCTGAGGAGCATCTGCTGGCCATCCTGAGGTAAGAGCAATTAGTTTTCCATGTGTGTTTAGAGATCTTTTTTTCCTAGAATGTGTTCCCTTTTTTCTTTTGTAATATCTTAAGTATTTGTATCTGTCTTGTCGTTTCAGATTCCTCGCCACCGGGAACTCATTTGCATCACTGCATTTTTAGATCCTGTTGGGCTACTCTTACATCTGTGGGATTATCAGGAGGACCTGCAATGTTATTTTGAGTGGCTGAAGCCATTGGTGATGTCACCGCCCTCTCCAAAAGACTGGCTGGACATCGCCGAGGGATTCCAAGTTGCCGCGCAGCTTTCAAACTGTATCAGGGCCCAGGATGGCAAGTACATCTGTGTGAAGAAGCTACTGCACTCAGGGTCCCGATATTGCAAATATAAACAGTACTTTTCCATAGTTCTGTTAGCCGTAGCTGACAGTAACTACTGGTTTGTACTTATGGATATCGGGTCCTATGGAAACACTGCAGATGCTCCCACTTTCAGGGATTCAAAAATGGGGGAGCGGCTTCTTTTCAAGCGACTGTCCCTCCCAGAGCCACGGATGATTCCTGGTTCTTCAGTTCCAATGGATTCGTTATTGTGGCGGATGGGGGCTTTGGCCCGTCAACCCACATTCTGCAACTATTTCCGTGCAGAGGGTTGGGCAACAAAAGACAGGTCTTTAATTACCATCTCACAGAGGCTCAGCATTTTGTCGAATGCGCCTTTGGGATTCTTACCAGTAAGTGGCAGATTTTCTTGTGCACCATTCAGATGGAACCCAAGAATGTGTGCATGGTAATTAAAGCTGCTGTGGCAAAATTAATAGAAGAGTTTAAGAGGGGACTAGACATCTTTTTAGAGTTCTACGACATTACAGGATATAGACATTAGGTGACCAGCTGGTTGTTGATCCGGGTCTTGGAGTTACGTAGGAACTCAAACGTTGATCCAGGGATTATTCTGACTGCCTTAATGGAGTCGGGAAGTAATTTTTTTCCTCCAAACAAGCTCAATTGGCTCGTTGGGTTTTTTTTACCTTCCTCTGGAGCAACAGGGTAGGGAGGGTGTTGAAAGAGGCTGAACTGGATGGACATTGTCTTCATTCAGCCTAACATACCATGTTACTATGTGGTACTGCATAATTTTTGCCGGATTAATGACGCGGGTTTGACTGTGGCGGATGATCCACATCCAACAACCAACCAGTTGTTGCAGTCGAACAGAACCTACAGCGTAGGCCAACATCTTCTGGACTTCTGGAAGTTTGAAACCTCTTAGCAGACTACTTCCTGACTCCTGAGGGAGAAGTTTTGTGACAGAGGAACTCTATCCATGAAGCCTGAGGATCTGAACTCTCTAAAGCGTGTTATTTTTTATGAGTACCGGCTTCCAAATTATTTTTTTAGCTAGGGTTTTTGTCATTTTTTAGGTAGGGACTCGCAAGACAATGAGGACCCTTGACGTGGGTTGCGAGCTTATATAATATGGCCAAATTAGCTCAAGGTTTCTTTAAAAAGGCATGTCATGAACTATTGCTAGTTTAAAGTTTTTGTGTTTTTGCATAATTTGGCCATATTATAAACTAATACCTCATTACCATTTGTTTGTCACTCCAAAATTTTTAAAAATTTTGTTTTAAAAAAAAGCCTGTGTGCATTGTCTCCTTTACAATGCCAAGACAAGGTTTTGTTGAGTAAACATGCAAAGGAATGTGTTGCAGCACAGACGCTGTATAGGGTTTTTGTTATTTTTGGGGGGAAGAGGGAATAGCTATGCTCTGAACTTCGTGTTATCTGCTCCACCGCTGGTGTCACTAGATGCAACACAAAACTACACATCTTAGAGACCATCATTGATGACATAGCAAGGGGTCACACAAGAACACTGCTGCTATTCACTGGCTGAAGGTAGCTGCTGATTAGCAACAGCATTCACAAAAGTCAGCGTAGAATTGGGACCCTGCAATACACCAGCGGTGGTCAATACAGGCCAGGTGAGTAGTTAAAAGTATACCAGAAGTCTAGTCTAGTAGAGTTGACTTTGGCACTCAATACTTTATCTCAGCATGACTTAAAGGGGTTGTCTCGCGGCAAACATCAAAATTTTACATTAGCCCATTCCCCCTGTCACCCCCCTGGCATAAAATAGCATTTTAAAGCGGTTTTTAAACCGCTTGCTACTCACCGATGTGATGAAAGATGAACTTATAAAATTCTTCTCCCAAGATGGCCGCTGGTCCTTTCCCAGGGATGCACTGCGGTTTTCTCCCATGGTGCACCGTGGGTCTTCTCCCATGGTGCACCATGGGCTCTGTGCGTTCTATTGCCGATTCCAGCCTCCTGATTGGCTGGAATCGGCACACGTGACGGGGCGGAGCTACGCGATGGCGCGTAGAAGGGGGCGGAGCCAGAACGCCGCTCGTGCCCGGACGAACCAGAAGAAGAAGACCCTTCTGCGCAAACACGTCTAAAAAAGCAAGAAGACCTCGAAATTAGACGGAGCCATGGAGACGGGGACGCCAGCAACGGAGCAGGTAAGTGAATAACTTCTGTATGGCTCATATTTAATGCATGATGTATATTACAAAGTGCATTAATATGGCCATACAGAAGTGTATAACCCCACTTGCTTTCGTGAGACAACCCTTTTAACATAGGAGAAGTGTTGAGATAAAAAACATTAAGAATTACACCAAACACGCATTCTTTGAACATTAACAATTGTTTATTAACAAAACCAAATGAATAAAAATAGAACATTTTGTAAAACAAAAAAACTATAAAAGACGTATTTTTATTAAATAATAAATTATTAACTTCTTAGAAATTCCGATATTGAGTCCCAGGAACACTCTTGGGTTAGCAAAAAGGGTCAAAGCCCATGCCAGCTTTTCTTTGCGAACACACTGGCATGTCACTGCTGTGACCAGTAGGGCCCAGTATTGCAGTTACGGGCAGGGTCAACTACAGGGTGGTTACCTTTGTGTACCCAAAAGTTGGGTTTTCATAGTAGCCATGGCCGAAAGGCAAATAGCCATAAGTACCTTGGTGTTGGGGTGGTGGTGGGGTAAATTGTTGCAGAGACTGTCAATATCTGTACTGATCTATCAGATGATGCAGTTTGCACAAAGAGAATGGTGGTAACGACACCTCTAGCGCATACAGCATGTAGGTGAATAATTGAACTTGGTGATTATGTTGTTTGGTCATGTTTACTGAATTTATATCCTCCTCTGTACCCAAATGTGTCCTTTGTATTTACATCTGGCTTCTGACCTCTTACTGCCTCCAGTCTCTGATTACCACAGGAGCGATTAATTTTTCACTTTTTGGGATATTACATATTCGCGGCAAAATGGTAAATGATTTTGAAGTTTACTGCCAAGATGCGAGGCCATGCATGTTCTTTCTGGCAGGCATATCAATAGATGGGCGTTGTTATCATAGTCTATCTTCGTATATTACCAATAGAAACTACAGGACGTCCCACAAAAAATGTGCCCTCACATAAATATGTTGCCGAAAAAATTAAAAAGTAAAGGTTTGGGTCAGAGTTTAACCCCTTTAAGGGGTTGTCCAGGAATAGCCTAAAATGTCCACTGTCAGTAGGACAGGAGAATTCATGTGAAGTACACAGTACTTGTAGGTGCTGGCAAACCCTTTGCGCCCTGCTTGTGAATTCTCTTGTCTTAACTATGATGGGTTATTGCAAGTTGCACTGACAGCAGCCATTTTATATCATTCCCAGTCAACCGCTGTAAGGACATGGCCTAGTTTGGTACTTATCAATGCTGCAATTTTGTTTTCATCTCTGCATTTAAACCCCTTAGATGATCAATTTTTAAATATTATTTTCTGCCGCCATTTTGTGCGCGTAATAACTTTTTTATTTTTCTATTGACGTAGTTGTGAGAGGACTCATTATTTGTTGGATGTCCTGTAGTTGGTGTTGGTGGCATTTTGGAATACATACAACTTTTTGCTTGCTTTTTATTGCATTTTTCTTGGCAATTTTTTTTTCTGATGACGTTCATCGTGCGGGGTTAATAATGTGCTACTTTGATAGATCGGATGTATACAGACACAGCGATACCAAATATCTATTTTTGTTTTATTATTTAGATTTTTTATTATAAATATTGCAAAAGGGGGATGTTTTGAACTTTAATAAACTTTATTGTTCTTATTTTTACTTTTTTTATAAGTCACCAGTACGGACAACACCTTGCGATGACCTGATCGCTTCTGCAGTATGATGTAATGCCATAGCACTACATCATACTGTGATCAGGCAGGTAGCCTATCAAGCCACCCCATGGGCATGGCTTGATAGGCATTCTGCCATAACAGCCCTGGGGCCAACAGCTGATCAGAGCTGTTGCTGCCGGGTGTTGGCTGTAAGAAACAGCAGGAGCCCGTGGTGTATTAAGGGAGATCACTGCGCAATCTCTCTTCATACATAGACCGACGACACAGGCCGTCAAAAGACATATCGGTGGTCGTTAAGGGGTTAAAAAGGCAGAACTTTGTATTTTTTCTGTTGACATATGAAGGCTATTGTTTTTGGGAATGCATGAGTTGTATTTTGAAATAACACCATTTGTAGGCACATGTAATATATAATTTATTTATTTACATTTTTTTAAGGGAAGGGGGCACGACTGCAAGGGGTTAACCTACTTCTACTTCTTCAATCCTGCACCCCTTGCAAGATGAAGCATAAAGCGTGGCGCTGGTTCTGTTCTCCCGGCTCTGATTTGTCGCATTGTGAGTGTCCCCGAGGTTTTCCTACTGTGCGCCGCTGTGAGGCTCCCCTCACCTATGCTGTCACTGTCGGCAGGGCTGTGCTTGTCGCCTCCGTGCTGCGCGCTGCAGGTATTCTTCCGGTGTGTGTCCACGTGGAGTGTATGCAGCTACCCCACATGCTGTAAACCTCAGCCGGTCCGGCAGCGGCTGCAGAACAGAGCACACTGTCAGTGCTTAGTAAGAAAGCCCCAACGGTCTGGTACTGGTCCACGGACTGGTGGTTGGGGACCCCTGATCTAAGTAAAACTATGTCATGTAACTATACTTTCTTTTCATGTTGTTACCAATGCCCCTCACATATGCTCCTCTTTAAAATGTAATTACAGTCATTGACACAGTGTCAGACATCAGGGGATTATAGCACAGTCTTGCAGGTCTGTCCAGATTTTCCATTTTCCTCTTAGGCTGAGCTTATACTGCATTTCAGTCTGCACCCAGCTTTTCCACATCAGGGTTCCATATGAGTCACGGAAAACACCACTCAGACGGAGCCCTGGAGGAAACGGTGGCCATATTGGTCTCCATTTTAGTAGAATTCCACTCCTTTCTGGCAGACCACGGACACCAACATGGTCACCTTTTTGCTAATGAAAACCTATGCTTTTGTTCAGGGTTCTTTCTGAATGTCGTTTCAGTGATTCAGACAAACTCGCGGGATGGTAAAGATGGGTGTACACTGAAATACGATGTGAACCCAGCCTTTCTAACATAAATGCACACTTTTACACATACATGCACACAAGCGTACTTTTAGATACATATACTCCACATAGGCACACGGGCATACTTACACCCACACAGAGTATAGTGGGCAGGGTCAGTCCTTCAACCTGGAAAAATGGGTGGGGATAAATCTTATGATATGCCATGGGTGGCGCTACCATCTTTTCCAAAAATCCAAGGTGCAGTCGGCCCAGCCGCACACAGGAATAGCGAATTTGTGTGCTGAATAACTTGATTACCTGTTTTCTCCTCGTAACGCCAGTGCCCGATCGCAGTGATGGAAGATGAATAATAAAGTCCACAGTCAAAGAGAGAGTTTTTAAACTGGAGGCACACAGTTTTTTTTAACTTGTACGGTCAAGGCAAACGTTTCCAACAAACAGCATTTAACAGTATTAGGTTTTACAATGCAAACACTCCTGTGCAGATTCTTCCCTCAACAAGTTTGTATCCAGACATCCCTCTCCACTCTGAATATCCGCAGTCTACGTTATCTGACGGACAATTACTGGGGTGTTCCCGTTACTTGTTGGGCACATACCGCATACACTTCACTTTTCTCCGTTACAATCACATTCACCCTTCTGGCTACTCAGTTTCTCAGTTGCACTTCTTACTGTGGTAGATGAATGGTGGAACCATGCACTCGCCACCACCCTCGCACCTCACACTTCCCAGACGAAAGACATCCTATTGCTGCAGGAGTAAGCCAGGGACTCGGCACGGGTAAGCTTCAGATCTCCTGTCTCCTCCTCACACGGTCTCCTTCTCCGATCAAATCTACACTCTTGCTTGAGCAAACTTCATTGCTGCTCTCTCGCATTACACCTCTTCTCTCTCTTCCCGACGACAACCAATATCTTTTTCTTCTCCCTCCTTTTTCTGACTCATCACACACATCACGCATTCAGCGGGTGAGGAAGACAGAACACATAACTGGGATAGGATGAGTGAACACAAAGCACAAACACCAATACAGTTACATACTACAATCCACAACACGAAGACAAACATCAGAGAGACACTCTAACTCCGGGCCACTACATGCATAAATATGTGGCCAGTTTCAAATGAGTGTATTACAGGCGCATTTTACAGACAACTGTCCCAGCCTGCCTGCAGATCTATTGGTCGAAACACCCAGCATGATGTAGATGTATGAAATCACCAGGATGAGAGTAGAAGCAGCGGTGTACATAGAATGCATGGGGAGGACAAACTGTGCATAGCCATGAGTACCCATAAAAGCCCTTTCTCTACTAGCGGTCGGAGTTCCAGGAGCGGCTCTACATGGACTACAATAGGGGAGGTCTGACTGGCCATGGGTTCCCCTGGAGCCTCGGGTGGCGGCACTTATCATAATCTGCCATTCTCTATGACACTCCACACTGTGGGATTTTGAGCTGCGGCACACCGAAGGTTCGGGAGATCCTCACGCCCTCTGTGCTGTTTTATCTCTTTCCCCTTTCTTTTATTTGTGTTTTGTTCATTATCGTCAATAGATTATGCTTAGGAATTAGGGGGTCACTGTCCTACAAAAGGAACACACAATAATCCTTTGGTTTGAGGATCTGACAGGCACATTACCATTGGACAGAGATGTAAACCCAGTATGAAGTGGAAAATGTACTTTAGTTAAATATATTCTGACTATTTACCTTGATCTTTTTGACATTAATGTCCCTTATCACTTAATCATCTTCATTTGCTAATAAAAGGGCCTCCAGGAGCTGTTTTCATAACATAGCATGGGCTGCAGCAGCGACAGGCAGGCTGCAGCAGCGACAGAGACCCATGTGAGGATCGGAACACCGGCGGTAGGTATTGATGTTTTTTTACATGTAGTGTAAAATTTTCCCCATTGAAATGAACTGGAACACATTAATGGCATTTCAGTTCATTTCAATGGGGAAAATTGATTTAGCTTACGAGTGTTTTGGGTTAAGAACTTCATCACTGAACGAATTAAACTCTTAACTCAAGGCACCACTGTATGAAGTATTTACCTTGATAGGGTTATATTTGGTCAAGTACTCTAGTACTCTGTTTTTGCAGTGAGACGTACATTCTGGGGTACTAGTAGTAGTGACACCGATACACACTGTTACCTTTGTGACATTAGATTCCATAGAGGTTAATACATCTAGTCCAGTAGTGACAAACCAATGGCATGTGTGCCTAAGGCGGCATTCAGAGCCCTCCCTGCTGGCACATGCTGCCATCGGCCACTCACCACATTAGTGAATACCGGCAGGAATGCCGCAGCTGCAGGCTTGTAACCCGATTGTTTGCTCTTAAATCAGAGCAGAAATTCAGGAGAGAGCCTGCCCGCAAGTCAAGAAGCTCGCAGGCTGAGGCGCCCGTAAACCAAGGTACCACTGTTTATAAAACAGAAAAGGGGGACCATCCTGTAATTGGACCATCCTGTAATTAGATGGTATCCCTTGTCCGTCTTAGTATAATTATTGTGGTGTTTTGACATCCTTTAGTTGGTATGTGGAGGGCATCCCAGACGTAATAAAAATAACAGAGGTTTGGTCTAACAGTTGAGATAATGTCTTTATTTGTACTTAAAGAAAATCTTTTATTCCCCCCCCCCCCGCTTGCTATTGGATGAGATACATATTCTGGGAATATACCCTTCTGGTACCATGACCCTCTTCTCATGTTTCATAATATTTTACATGATGGACATATCTCAAACAGCTGTGTTCTATCTTTCCCTACACAATGTGGTTGCTGTGATATTGATATAAAGTGGGTGGTACAGGATGACCCCTTTTCTGTTTCATATATGTAGTATTTACCTTGATAGGGTTATACTTGGTCAAGTACTCTAGTGGATGAGCTTTTATATAGATATTTTGCTCCATTATACTTGTTCTGTTTTTGCAGTGAGACGTCCATTCTGGGGTACTAGTAGTAGTGACACCGATACACACTGTTACCTTTGTGACATTAGATTCCATAGGGGTTAATACATCTAGTCCATTACATACACTATGGCGTAATCACGCTAGAGGTGTGTAGTCTCGCGCATGCCCGGTGGTTTAGTAACTTGTTTTATGATTCTCCTCTGGGTAAAAAAAACATCAACAGGGAATATGTGGAATCCCACACATGCGCAGTAGATCACATCGGACGTAGCTATGATGTTAGCTGGCACCAGTCACTTGGATAACTCTCCCGAGGTTGGCAGGAATCCAGCACATGCGTGTTTCAGTACTGGAGACGCCGCAATTGCACCAAATGGAGTGGAGCAGGATCTGATGGCTGCCCTGTGCCCCTCGGTCACCTGTCTGATCGACAGGTATGATTTTCACCTATATGGGAGGAGGTTTTAATTTGGTTGTGGTTTTTGATTAGCTGTGTGTTTGTATATAATACGTGTACCGTAAGTATATTGTCAGCTTGATAAAGACTGCTGAGGAACAAAGTTACGTCCTTTGGGATGAATTTGCACCATTGATGCTGCCTGTTCGTGTTTTAGCGCTGTGGAATATGTTGGCACTATAAGAAGATATAAAAATATTCAGGAATCCTTTTTGATTTGCAGCAATGAAGTATGCAAAGATGTAGTCTGCCTTCCTCTTGTAGATTTGGTGGAATCCAGATTCTGTCTGGAAAAGAGTGGCATCTATAATCTAACTATTGCCTTGCTGGAAGGTCACTGAAGTAGTTGAAGGTAGCTTTCAATAAAAGTTTCAGCAAGTGATAAACAGCAATGGGATGGTTTTGTCAGGGAGCTGGGGTCTGGGTACTGGTAGTCCCTAACAGCTGCCCACAACCCCTGTCCCTACCTACTTGCCCCCTTGGGCTAGGCCCCAGGGAGACAACAGGGCGACGGTCCCTATACTCTCTAGGGAAGCAGGGCAAGGGGTCAGAATTACAAACAGATACAGAGACAAACAAACACAGAGGAAAGTAAGGAATTCTGGGTCAGCAACAGGAGAATACGCGAGACCTTCACAGGTGTACTAGCATTGAAGTCCGCTTCCTGCCTATGATTGCTGAAGCTGTGGCCCAAGGCCTATGTCCCGGGGGAACTGCAACGGCGCTAGGTTGGGCCTGTGGAACTTTTTTCTGGCTAATCCAGTCTTTGGAGCAGTGAAAGAAAACGTAAGTGATTTAACGAGACCTTCACAGGTGTACTAGCATTGAAGTCCGCTTCATGCCTACGATTGCTGAAGCAGTGGCCCAAGGCCTATGTTATCAGCGCAGTGTAAGTCTGCCATGTTTGGCCACTCTGATTACTTTATTGTTCATGTATTGGGTTGCATTGGACCCACCTATGCTGTTGGTGCACACAGACTTCCCATCGCGGTGTTTGACCTGTCTGGCACAAAGACACGGACTGACTTGGGTAGGGGGCAGAGTGCGGATGGCTTTCCCCTTGCGGTGTCGATTGAGCTATCTGACACCTAGACAGAATGAATACTGTGTGGGCACATGGATTCCCCATAGCTATGTAACTCATGCCCACGTTTGCAGATCCTGATGGAGGTTGGCACTTTATTGGAATGAAGATCGAACGTCAATTTCTTATTGCTTCTGTACAGCATTGTGGGCTATCGCCCTGGTCCTTTTAAAGAGGGTCGCTGCCTAGCCGTGCCAACCCTCTGCAGTGTGTGCCTGCGGTTCCTCCTCATCGCAGACGCACTTATAAATAGACATGAGGGTGGTGTGGCATGAGGGCAGCTGAAGGCTGCAGGGTCGTGCGCGGGGGGGGGGCAGCATGTAACCCAGGAGAAGAGGCAGCGGAGTGTCCCGCAGGCAATGATTGTCCTTTGTTGGAGGTAGTGTGGTGCTTAGCTAAGGTGTGCCTTGCTAATGAGGGTTTGTCCGAAGTAAAAATTGTTAGGGGGGGGGCCCACTCTTGCCGCTATTGTGGCTTAATAGTGGGACCTGGGAACCTGAAATGCAGCCCAGCATGTTGCCCCTCGCCTGCCCTATCCATTTCTGTGTCGTTCCCATCACTTTCTTGGGTTTTCCAGATTTGCACAAATGAAAACCTTAGCGAGCATCGGTGATATACAAAAATGCTCGGGTCGCCCATTGACTTCAATCGGGTTCGTTACGCGAAACAAACCCTCGAGCATCGCGAAAATTTCGACTAGAGCAACGAAGACCCGAGCATTTTGGTGCTCGCTCATCTCTAGTAATAATCAATATATATTCATCAATATATATACTATAACATTATATCATGATGTTAGTTGTGTTCAGATTATTAGTTTAACTCTTTCTTGTCCTCCTTCCTTATTTCATTTCTTCTTTTCTCTCACTTCTTTCCCGATTTACATGTTTCTATATTGGCAATAAACGAAACATTTTATATACAAGATATAAAATATCAAATATCCCTAATGAAATTTAATGAGAAAATCTACCTGAGATGACATATGCAATATATTATAAGAAGCAATATACCATATACATCCGCTGATAACTAATGAAATATAAACCTAAATAACAAAGTTTTATTTACACATATCTTATAATTGACCAAATACTATAATAGCAGGAAAAAAAATTACCCCCCCCCCCAAAAAAAAAAACACTCTTTATTGATCCATTATTTAATATATGCATAACAGGTCTGATCTGCAATTGAGACCATTGAGATGTCTCGTACCCAATTTCAGCATCCAAAATGCTTCTCTCTTTAATAATGTATTGTGATCTACCTTTAACCCATTTCCGCAACAGGGCGTAAACTTACGTCCTGGGGATAGCGCGGGATCACATATGATCCCGCGCTATCCCGCAGCAATAGCCGGCTGTCAGTCACAGCCAACTTCCAGCTGCAACAGCGGGGGGGCATCGGAGATCGCGGCAGGGAAAGAGTTCACAGAGGGAGCGCACTCCCTCTGTGTCTTCGGCCGGCTCTGGCGTCCTGTGTTACCAGAGCCTGAGATCGCTGTATAAACGATAAAGCATGGCAGAGCAGTAGCCCTGCCATGCCTTATGACAGCGATCATCAGGGCAGTGGTCAAAGTTCCCCAGGGGGACACAAATGTTGTAAAAAAAAAACAAAGATTAAAAAAAATGATAAAAAAAAAAGAGTAAAAAAAAAAATTTTTTTATGCTTTTTCTCAGATTAGCATAAAAAAAGGTAAAAAAAAAATAAACCCCCTCATATTTGGTATTGTCGCGTCCATAACGACGTGTACAATAAGATGCACATGCTTTTGACTGTGCACGGAAAAAAACGCAAAAAAAACTACAGCTTTTCTCACAAAAAATAAGCCCTCACAGAGCTCCGTACATCAAAAAATAAAAAAGTTACAGGACTTTGAATGCAGCGATTTAGAAAAAAAAAAGGATTTCCAAAAAAAGGGTTTTTATTGCAGAAAAGTGGAAAAACCTAAAAAAAATTTAAGAATTTTGGTATCATTGTAACCGTACCGGTCCGCAGAAAAAATGGAATGTCTCATTTATGCTGCATGATTAACACTGCTGTGTGAGCCATGCAGTCCTTGGGAAGTGTGCGGCCAGTGGATGGGAGTATCTCTCCCCCTGGTCCTCTGTATTCCCTGAACCCGGCCGCGATGTCAGAGTGGGGGGGGGGGGGGGGGGGGCAAATGCAGCGTTGAAGCCGCTTTAGAGCGCATTTACCTCTTTGCTTTGATATAGTATATTTACAATAAAATAAAGTAGGGGAATGGGTTCCTCATTTAGTGTTGAATGTTTTGCTAAATAATTTATATAGTATTGGATTACAGGGTGCATGGCAACGGTTTTGGTTGGTGTTGGCGGTGGCTCATTTTCTTTTTTATTTATATTTATTCTATAATTTTTTAAAACTTTTTAAAACTTTTTTTTTACATCTATATCCCCTATGTCATCATATAAGTCCTCTGGGGTCATTCAAATTGTCTTTTTTTTTATTTCACACTTTTTCATAGGAGCCCCAGTTACAGGGTAAAACATCCCCCCGTAGTGACAGTAGTCACCGTCAGAGCTGCTCTTGGTCTGCTGGGACCCTGCAGCTCTATTCCGCTAGGGGGCACCCGGCATTCACATGATTCCCATGCCGAATAGCGGAAGTAATATTTCCACTTTCTCTCTTCACTACAGATTGCTCATTTAGCACCATGTAGCCTGTAAAGGAGAAGGCGGAAGCGGATGACTAACAGCTGAGGACCCGAGCTGCTCCTGCTTGATTGCAGTAGCAGGAGCTTTAATCCTGCATCGTACTTTTTCTATTGGCCGGGGTTAAAGACAAGGACTGAGCGCCGTATATTTACCGCTCTTGGTCCTTAAGGGGTTAAGTATTGATGAGCATGTCACCATGGGGAAGCTGAGCTCAAAGCACTCACTTAAGTGTGTATCCTGGCAGAAAACTCAACTGCGAATGTTTATAAAGATAGCCGTCACATAATACGGAATAGCAGAAACTATAATAGGTCCATCAGACATACAGAATTACATTATAACATAGGAAGTAAGGCTGGAAAAGGACATCTGTCCATCCAGTTCAGCCTGTTACCCTCCAATGTTGATCCAGATAAAGGCAAAAGAAACCCAATGAGATAGAAGCCAATTTTCCCTTTTTTATGGCAAAACATTCCTTCCTGACTCCATTTTGTCAATCAGAATAATCCCCAGATCACCGACCCTTGAAGTTATTAATGATTGTAACATGTAATATTGTATCACTCAAGAAAGACATCTGGGCCCCGCATGAACTCCTCTTCCTCTATCGAAATTGTCATTACCATGTCCTCAGGCAGAGAGTTCCATAGTCTCACTGCTCTTACCGTAAAGAACCCCCTTCTATGTCGGTGTAGAAACCTTCTTTCCTCCAGGCATAGAGGGCTCCTAATTGTTACAGTCACAGTCCTGGGTATAAGCAGGTGATGGGAGAGATCTCTGTATTGTCTCCTGATATATTTTTGTTTAATCTGTTTAGTGATTTTCACATAAACATTACACCATCGTATTTCTGTCCCTGACATATTTATACATAGTTTTTAAATCGCCCCCCGGCCTTTTTTCTAAACCCCAATTTTGATAACCTCTCTGGGTATTGTAGTCCACCCATTACATTAATTACTTTAGTTGCCCGCCATTGTACCCACTGAAGCTTTAATATGTCCTCCTTGAGTACCGGTGCCTAAAACTGTCCACAATATTCCATGTGGGGTCTGACCAGTGACTTGTAAAGAGGAAGAACAATGTTCTCATCATGTGTTAGACCTCTTTTGATGAACCCCATTATCCTATTTGCCTTGGCAGCAGCTGCCTGATACTGGTTGCTCCAGTTAGGCTTACAGTAAAATCCCCAAGTCCTTTCCCATGTCCGTGTTTCCCAGTGGTTTCCCATCTAGTGTGTACTGGTGACATATATTTCCTTTGTCCATGTGCATAGCTTTGCATTTATCAGTGTTAAACCTCATTTGCCACTTTTCTGCCCAAACCCCCAAGTTATCCAGATCCTCTTGTAACTAGTGACTCAACGTTTTAGGGCTTTACTAAGACAGTTTGCAGTTCTTAAGGTGCAAGCCCATATAGAGGAACAGATAGAAGAAGCTGACAGAAACTGGAGAGCTGATGCCGCAGCTAAGGCTTTTATCCTGTTACCCCTTCTTGTAAATATCTACACCGTGCAAATAGTGAGCGGGAAGTAGCCCTGCCATGCCTTATCACAGCGATCATCAGGGATGTGGTGAAAGTTCCCTCAGAGGGACACAAATGTTGTAAAACAAAAAGATTAAAAAATGTAAAAAAAAGTTTAAAAAACCATTTTTTAATGCTTTTTCTCACATTAGCATAAAAAAAGTGCAAAAAAATTTAAACCCAACATATTTGGTACTGTCGCGTCCGTAACGACGCGTACAATAAGTTGCACATGCTTTTGACTGTACACGGGAAAAAGCGTTTAAAAAAACGCTAAAAAACTGAGGCAAAATGCTAATTTTTAGCATTTTGCCTCACTAAAAAGGTAATAAAAGTGTTTAAAAAAGCCATATGTACCCTAAAATGGTATCAATAAAAACTACAGCTCGTCTCGCAAAAAATAAGCCCTCATAGAGCTCCGTACATCAAAAAATAAAAAAATTACAGGACTTTGAATGCAGCAATTTAGAAAAAAAAAAGATTTCCAAAAAAAGGGTTTTTATTGCAGAAAAGTGGAAAAACCTAAAAAAAATGTAAGAATTTTGGTATCATTGTAACTGTACTGACCCGCAGAAATAATGGATTGTGTCATTTATGCTACATGATTGACGCTGTAAAAAAAAAAAATTAATCTATGGCAGAATTGATGCGTTTTCTCTCCCTGCTATCATAAAAAAAAAATAAAAGTTTTACAATATAGTCAATGCACCCAAAAATGACGCCGATAAAAACTACAGTTCGCCACGCAAAAAACAAGCCCTTATACGGCCGCGACAACGGAAAAATAAAAAATTATGGCTTTTGATAAATGGAGAAGAAAATCCGTCAAAAATCCTTGCGGCCTTAAGCCCAAAATAGGCCATGTCATGAAGGGGTTAATGCCCCTTATGACCCCCATTAAGTGATAAATCCTCTAATGGTCCCATTTAATAATATTGCCCCTCATGGCCCCATTTAATAATATTGCCCCTCATGGCCCTGTTTAGTAGTAATGCCCTTTTAAATCATAATGCCCTATTGCCCCTCATGGCCCCATTTATCAGTAATGCCCTTTATAGCTATTACAATTAATAAAGCAGCTATCCTTGCCTGCATCGATCCTCTTGCTGTTGGCCTCTGCAGTCCGCACACCTGGTCTCTGCTACATCCAGGTAAAGTGATTGCTACAGCCAGTACCTAGCCTCAGGATTATAGAGGATGGAAACTGGTCATAGCAATCAGGTTTTTGTCACATGATTGGCCTACCTGAAAGTAAACTGGGAAACAGTAGCATGGACTGCAAAAGCTGGGAGGGAAGGAGCGATGCGAGTGAGGGGAGTATAGCTTGTTCTGTATTTTTATTGCAGCGCATTTCCACTAACAGGTGATAATAATAGGGGCTAGCGAAAGGCCTATGATGTAGGTTGGAAGGGGTCATTTATTAAAGGAGCCCACTGGAGTCTGGAATGGCATCTGTATTTATTTCGAGGAGTGACCTGAGGTCTGAGACCACCTTGGGGTTTTCTACTTTCAAGCCTGATAGCATGTATGGTAACGTTGTTTGTGTTTGTCCCCCCCAGATTTTATCCATGATTTGGCTCCTATGATCAGCGCCACACGTCAGAGAATCAGTACAGCTTGAAGAGAAGAGAACACCAGCGCCAACTGCAGTACAGAGAGAGAACCACTGGGGTCGCCCTCCGCAGCCTCCACAACCTATTGAATCTGGAGTTTAAGACCATCTTTATTCATGTGCCTTATTAGGTTATATGGACATCACAGAGGGACTTCCTCGGAGACCTCCTCTATAAGTCAGAGTTCCTAAAGGGGCTTTACAAGTAATAAGGCATTGGTGGCATTGGGCGTTGGGGTGGAGTCATGTGGGTGATTAGGAGAGGGGCAGGGCAACGAGAGGAGAGAAATCTCCTGCTGCCACCCCGCTGAGTCCTAACGATATTAGCTCCCATATGTGCGGGGACGAGTGTCGGGCATTGTTTGTCCGACACTTGTCCCGTCTAAATCAGCCTTTAGCCTTAAAGACATTCTCCATCCCTGCAGTCCATGGCCGCTTCCTTATGTACTTTACAACCTTTCAGTATATGCACACAGCAGTCGGTTAGATTGTTCTCAGCAGAGGTGTAACTTGAAGGTTCTGGGCCCCAATGCAAAATCTGTAATAGGGCCCCCAAATACAATGGTTTATTCATAGTACTGGGCTCCCTATATGGGGAAGAGAGGCCTTATGGGCCCCCTAAAGCTCTTGGGCCCGGGTGCAACCACATCCCCTGCATCCCTTATAGTTACACCCCTGGTTCTTATTATATACACATAGAGGGGAGGTAGACTTTCCTCAGTATACAAATCATTTCCCAAGGCTTTATGCTTTCTGACTAAAGAACTATCTCATGTATTGTGGATTTTCACACGGGTTTTCATGCTTAGAATTAAATATTGAAGTTGCAACCCCCCCTTACTTTTCCTATTTAGGACGTAAAGAATGGCTGTGCAAATTTAGTGTTTGTACAACACCGGGAAGTTAGACGATTAGTTGCGAGTCAGTATGTCAGTGAGTCAGTCTGTGAGGGCTTTCACATATGTATATATATATATATATATATATATAGATTACTCCCTCTAATGCACATAAAGCCCCCCCCCCCCCCCGCGCCCTATGTGGTTTCTGTATTATCGCCATATATGAGTGATGGTCATGGATCTCTCAGTGTTATAATTGCTAGACATAGCCACACAGTTACAGTCTATTCAAATAATGACATTGTTGCCCATTGTGCAAGGTTTGGGGGGCTGAGGGGGGGGGGATTTAGAGACCACTTTGATTATACAGAATATGATTGGCTGCTCAGGCTCTACTGGTCCCTAACAGCTGCAGCGTGTGATGTCACGGAATGTTGTGGCTGTTGGCCCCTCCTCCTTTCATTATGTCCATTATGACATCACACAGGTTATATAAGGAGCTGCAGCGCCAACATTCCATAGAGCGTTGCAGTTGGTGTTGGAGGTAAGTCCGCTATATGTGAAGCTCCTGTATTGTCTTTCACTATCTTCCATCTTGTGTCCTCTTCTTCAGTTGTGATCACTTCTTTCCATTCCCTCCTTTTCCAGTAAATCCATCTGTGTTGTAAATGTACAATGTGACATTATGGGGTGCGGGTACACGTTGTTATATAAATGTGGCAAGTGTTAGCATATCATCCAGCCCGCCATAATGCTTGTATGGAACGTGATATCCACTATAAGCATCATCTAAGTTCTGGTGCCTTTAGTTTAGATGATATGGAGTCCGGTGAGCCTCTTTTCTTTCTCACCTGCTTGCACGTTCCTGCGGTTCCCCGTCATAGTCAGCGCACAGCAAGTTTACCTCTTTACAGAAGGCTGTGAGCGCGCTCTCAGAGAAGAATGGGATAATATTTATACGATTATTAGTATTGATATCTATTAGATATTAGACATGGATTCTACTGTTTTTCACCATGTTGCTGGTGGTACAGTGGTCAGTGGGGTGTCCACCATACTTGGGGTCTGGTCGGTGGGTTGTCCACCATACTTGGGGTCTGGTCGGTGGGCTGTCCACCATACTTGGAGTCTGGTCTCTGGGCTGTCCACCATACTTGGGGTCTGGTCTGTGGGCTGTCCACCATACTTGGGGTCTGGTCGGTGGGCTGTCCACCATTCTTGGGGTCTGGTCGGTGGGCTATCCACCATACTTGGAGTCTGGTCGGTGGGCTGTCCACCATACTTGGGGTCTGGGTTTGGTTCAGTGGAGGGTTTTGTCTTTCTTCTGACCAACATCCAGTAGTTACATGTGATAAGTACGGAGTGTGATACTCATTTACCAGCTGCGGACAGTGGAGCCTATGATGCCTGCTGTCAGGGTTCAGTTCCAGGTGCAGATTATAATTGTATCTAGTTGATGTTATTATTTTGTTACTTTGTTGCATACACAGTATTTACTAATACAACATGTCTAGAATGCAGGATTGTACCAGATTGCTTATTTGTATATCCCCTATTGCCTAATTATAACATCCCTCACTATATTACTGACTATGGTTGATTCAGATTCTATTAGGCCACATTCACACTTGGTAGATTTCGTCTAGTTCTACTTGGGCAATCGCGATTTTGCTGTGAAAATATTGTGCCAAAATTGCAACTTTTTTCCTGCGTTTTTTGAGCGTCAGCGCTGCTTCTTCTAACAAACACATCGCTGTCACTTGTAATTCTTTCACACGTTTTTTTTTTTGCTCAATTTTGCCGTGATTTTTTAGCAGGAAAATCAAAAGGACTTTCTAATGTAAAAAACTCATCGCATCGCGTGAAGATCGCAAGTTCGTTCTTTGTGATGCGATAAAAAGGAGGCTCCATTGAAAAACATGGGAAATAGAAAAGAATGCCAAACTAGAAAGATAGGACATGCTGCGATTTTTGTTCTCACCACATTGTATGAGTGAAAACATTGCAAATGTAAAGGAAACCATTAAAAAAGATTGATTTCCTAATTCAGCATTTTTACTCACTCTTGTGTTGTGCAAAAATCGTGTGATTTTCTCGCCCCATGTGAAACCACCCAAAGGGCTCCTTCCCACTGGCGATATAAGCACGCGATTTTTCATGCAATGAGAGAGTGAGTGAAAACACAGAATTATGAAATCAATGATTTCCAATGGTTTCCTTCACATTTGCAATGTTTTCCCTCATGCGTCTGCAGCTCTGCAGAAATCTGTCCTGCACTGTCTTTCCCTGCATACCTGCTTGCTTTTATTCATTGTTATGTGGTCTCCAAGCAACCTGTGAACTATCTGCCTACAAATCCGCGCCCATCCGCAATTACATTGAGTGATTTGAACACTCCCATAGAGATTAATGGAGTCTGTCTGCCCAGAATCTGCGCTAAAATAGAGCCTGCTGCGATTTTTTTTTTTTGCTCGAAAAATTGCAATTCCCATCATCCCGTCTGTTTGAAGCTGCAGAACTCAATACCTTCTAATGAGTGAATATTACAACGGATCGTCTGTGCGGGTGCCGATAATAGTTTCCGCTATTCAAATCTGTTTGCACGCAGACAGCCTCAGTCAGTGAGTGAATCAGTCTGTGAGGGCTTTCGCCTTTATATATATAGATTACCCCCCTCTAATGCCTATACAATCCCCTGTCCTGCCCTATGTGGCTTCTGTATTATCACCATATATTAGTGGTCGTGGATCTATCAGTGTTATAATTACTAGACATGATCACACAATTAAAGTCTATACAAATAATGAGATTGTTGCCCATTGTACAAGGTTTGGTGGGCTGGGGTGGAATTTAGAGATCATTTTAACTATACAGAATATGATTGGCTACTCGGGCTCTTCTGATCCCTAACAGCTGCATTGTGTGATGTCACAGAATGTTGTGGCTGTTGGCCCCTCCCCTTTTCATTATGTACATTATGACATCACACAGGTTATATCAGAAGCTGCAGCGCCAACATTCCATAGAGTGTTGCAGTTGGCGTTGGAGGTAAGTCCTCTATATGTGGATTATGGGTTGCGGGTACACGTTGTTATATGGAGGCAGCAACTGTTAGTATGTCACCCGGCGCACCTGAATGCTTGTAGGGAACGTGATATCCACTATAAGCATCATCTAAGTTCTGGTGCTTCTAGTTTAGATGATATGGAGTCCGGGAAACCTCTTTTCTTTCTCACCTGCTTCCACGGCCCTGCTGTGTCCCCGTCAGAGTCAGCGCACAGCAAGTTTACCTTTATACAGAAGGCTGTGAGCGCGCTCTTAGAGAAGAATGGGTTAATATTTATACCTATTATTAGCATTGATATTCACCAGATATTAGGGATGGATTCTACTGTTTTTCACTATGTTGCTGGTGGTACAGCTATCCATCATCCAACCATCCAACATTTCCACATCCATCCTCCACAATTACATTCTATAGAGATGACAATGTCACCCCATGTACAAGGTTTTGGCGGCTGGGGAAGAATTTACAGACTAATTTATCCATATGAAATTTGATTTCCTGCACGGCCTCGTCTTGTCCCTAATTGCTGCTTGTGATGTCATCAAATGTTGTTGGCTCCTCCCCCACATAGTATGACATCATGTACATTATATAAGGAGCTGCTGAGCCAACATTGCATTGAGGGTTGTAGTTGGTTGGAGGTATGTTCTCTGTATCTGGAGCCCCTTTGTGTCCTTTATTTTCTAGCATGTCCATAGCTTTCCTTGAGGTCACGGTCGAGGTTGGGGATGCTCTGTTATAGAATAATGGCTGACCCTCATACCAAGATTTTCACTATCTAATTTACTCTTTTACAGTTTTGAGAGAGAGAGAGAAATAGCGAGTTAATTACTGAGAAAGAATTAAAGCAAGCATATCCAGTTAGGATGTAAGTATCTTATTGTATGACCCTTGCATGAAATGTAGATAAATAGATGGACACCACAAAAACAAGTGTGACGGGGTGCAACCTACTTATGGCAAAAAAACAGGATAATGGCAACAAAAACAAACAGTCCATAAGGAAGAACCTGGTGCGCCCTCAGATATCACAAATGTATAACACATTTTATTAAAGTCATACAAAGTTACCGTAAAAACCATGTATGTGCCTACGTGATCTGCAAGGATGGATTCAGAACCAAATTAGTTCAGAGTATCCTCCACATGGATGAGCGGCCCAGAGAGTGCCACAGAGAAATCCCGCAGACCGTAGCTCTGCTGCCACCAGCTTGTGTTCTTCCAGCAGTGGTTGCAAGGTGTTTGTTCTCTGATGTTTCTCATCTGACACGCCAATGTCCATCTATTCATCCATCAGTATCAGAAGTGCTGCTTGTATCTGGAAAATGATGGCGGGCGCTGATCTTCCTCAATTATACACCCTGTATTAGAAGACGATGTGCAAGATACTCACCCTCTTTACTCTCCAATAGGACCCAGGAGGAGCAAGTGGCGGGGGTCTCCCTGGAACCAGCTTATTATGATCTGTATGCTGATGAGGAGCCACAGGAACAACTTATAGATTTCGTGCAAAAGATGTAAGTATTTCACTGTAGGACCCCCATGATAGTGACTGTTACTGCAATATCTGGTGCTATTCTTCACAGACATAACCCCACATTCATCAGAAAATCACATGTCAGGGACAAGGGGGGCCATAGATAACACAGTGATAAGAGCCAGAATGTAGAGGGACATATTACACAAATATCAACTATTACCCAGGATCCCCTATTATCATGTTACTTTTCTTCATTGTTCTCTTGGAAGGGGAGAGAAGCCGATAACACTGACTGACCATGGCATGTCAATCACACAAAGTAAACCTTCATACAGTCACCAGAAAATGTCAGCTGCAATCTGATTAGTTGTTACTGAAAATTCCTTGTTTATAATTTTTTCTTTTTCTTCTCCCACAGGTGGCTTGATACCATTGAAAATGAAAACACCGTCTATTACAGGTAATTATCTGCTACTATGACAACCCTTTTGTTCTAGAGTTATTGAAATAGCTGTTTTTCTCTTTTCTAATTCTCCTAATAAAAGGACAGAAAGGACTGACATTTCATTAGTAACCCCCATCTACCCCCAAAATGGTGCACTTAACGTAATCAAATGATCCCACAATAATAAATTATAGTTATTAGAACATAAAGATGCAAAAAGATAAAAAATAGATGCTTCCTGAAAGCCCAAAACAGGCCGATCCTTAACACTACAGGGCGTACATTTACATCCTGCAGTTTCAGGGTATGTAAGTAGGGGGATTGCACAACAGCTCTGATAAGCCATGCTGCTGATCAGAGCTTTTGACCCTTTAAATGCCCTGATTAATATTTGGGTGTCCTGCACTGCCCTCCCTGCAGTGAGTTGTGTGGTTGCCACGGCAACTTGGGTCCCTCGGAAAAGCCCAAGGGCTTCCATTGCAAATTGCCTATCAAGCCGTGCCTGTGGAGTTGTTTGATAGATTACCTGTCAGATCGCAGTGGGATGTAATACTATGGCATTACATAATATTGCAGGATCTAATCTACAGTTTTTGTCCCTTAGGGGTATAAAAAATGTAAAAAATACTTTTAAATAGTTTTAGCAATTATTACAAAAAATAAAAGGTAATAAAAGTAAAAAAAAATAAATTGATATATGTATAAAAAAAATCTAAACAGTAAAATAAAAAAACATTTGGTATCGCTGTGTCTGTAAAAGTCCGATCTACCAAAGCAATGCATTATTTACCCCTTATGGGGAACGTCGACAGAAAAATAACAGAACTCCAGAATTGCACTTTTTTGAAAATGTAAAAAAAAAGCGATGCAAAAGTCGTATGTTCTCCAGAATGGTACCAATAGAAGCTGCAAGATGAGCACAACTGAGTCAATGGGAAAATAAAAAAATTCAGAAGATGGGGGCAGAAAATAATTTTAAAAAATGAAATATCTTTGAAAAAAAAATAAAAGTAGTGCCGAAAAAAAAAACTATATAAGTTCAGTATCGTAGTAATCGTACCGACCAATACAATAAAATGATCAGGTCATGTTTGTTGCATTGTGTACACCGTATGAGCAAGATCCCACCCGAGAGATGGTGGAAGTTCATTTTTTTTCCATTTCACTCCTCTTATAATACTTTAAAAAGTTTTTCAGTAGCATTGAAAAAAACAACTTGTCCTGCAAAAAGCAAGCCCTCATACAGCGGCGTCGATGGAGAAATAAAAGAGTTAGGATTTATTGTAGGAGGGAGGAAAAAACAAAAATAGAAAAAAAAGAGGGCCGCACCCTTAAAGGGTTAACCCTGCCACCTATAGGTTTTTGTTATATGTACAGTTATATTATCCTCTGGTCCCATTAGCCACCAGAACTAAATCTACATATATATATATATATATTATGTGTTGTTCAACAGAGACGAAGACGAGGAGGAGGAAGATAGTGAGGAACCCTCCTTCTATGAGGCATATATGGATGAACCGGATGACATCACCATGTAAGTACAGAATCATCTCCTATAGGCTTGTTGTATAAATACACCATATACCACACAACACTATATATATATGTAATATTTATGTATTGTTTAATAGCGATGAAGATGAAGAAGAACATCCTAATAATTATGCGTACCTCGACGATTCTGACATCGATCTGTAAGTACCTCATCCTATACGATGGGCTTATTGTACACACCGTATATGACACAACATTACACCTAGTTCATTAACACTCAGTTGTATTATCCAGACTGACAGTAATATATAACATGGCGGTACACACTGGATATCACATAGATGATGAGTCGGGTCGGTACACAGGACACATTCACGGGATGACTGGATAGGACTTATATTAGTATATGGATTCTTATTGCGCTCTTGTGCTGCACATTACAAGACATGGCGCCATTAGTTTAGTCATGGATATCCACACATTACAAGGGGGAGAATGTACTTAGAGTCTGTGGCCAGTTTTCTGTTGTGAAAAAAATGGCTAATTTTACAGCACACTGAATTTGAACAAAAATCGTGATGTTTTATATTTTTTCACCTCAATCACCACTTAAAAAAATTAAAAATTAAAATTAGACTAGCAAAAGGGAAGTTCAACTGCCTGAGAGCTTTACTATGATTTATGCCAAAACCTGGCATAAGTTATGGAACAAATCTGCAGCAGCTGACAGCTGGCATAGACTCCACATTCTGACGTACAGATTGGCCAGAGATACGCCAAATTTAGTAAGAAATGATCGCCTTTTAATATATTTGGCGCACTTTGGATTTAGACTGACATATACAGCAATGTACATTTCCCCAAATGTGTGTGACTAGTTCCATGTAGAACCATGTATCAGAGACAAGATGGGTATAGATGATTTTAATGGAGGGTTGTCCATCTTGTGGTGATGGCGCAGGGTGTGAACGGCTCTGATAGACATCTACCCATCCATCATTTTCCGAAGTGCTGCTTGCATCTGGAAAATGATGGCGGGTGCTGATGTTCCTGAAGTGTAGTAGGGAGACGATGTCCTAGATGTCCTAAATTGTCACCATCTTCTTTACTCTCCAATAGGACCCAGGAGGACGAAGTGGCGGAGGTCTGCCCGGATTTTGCATTCTTTGAAAATTGTGCTGATGAGGAGCCAGAAAATTTTAAAAACTGCTGGGAAGAGATGTAAGTATTTCCCTGTCAGACCACCATGAGAGTGACTGTTACCACAATACCTGGTGCTATTCTTCACAGACATAACCCCACACTCATCAGATAATCACACGTCAGGGACAAGGGGCCATAGATAACACAGTGATAAGAGTGGGAATGTAGAGGCACATATAACACAAATATCAACTATCACCCAGGAGCCCCTATTATCATGTTACTCTTCTTCATTGCTGTCTTGCAAGGCGATAGAAGCCGATAACACCGACTGGCCATGGCAACTCAATCATACAAAGTAGACCTACATACAGTCACCAGAAAATGTAAGCTGCAATCTGATTGGTTGTTACTGAAAATTCTTTTTTTTATCTGTTCTAGATTCTTCTTCTCACACAGTTGGCTACAATATACCAAGGACAACCGAGTTGTGTATAACCGGTAATTATCTTCTAGCATGATAACCCTATTGTTCTAGTGGTTTTGGAATTGCTGTTTTTTTTTCTTTTTATTTCTCCTCCTAAAAAAGGAAGGGATAACAGTTCATTTGTAACCCCCATCTATGGATTATCTTTTTATACTTACAGTTATATTATCCTCTGGTCTCATTAGATGGCAGAACTAAATGTATATATATGTTATGTGTTGTTCAACAGAGATGATAACAACGAGGAAGTTGGGGAAGAACCCTCCTACTATGAGGCAGTTATGGATGAACCGGATGACATCCCTGTGTAAGTACAGAATCATCTCCAATGGGCCTATTGTATAAATACACCATATATCACATAACAGTGGCAGCACTATATTTATATATAATGTTTATGTATTGTTTATTAGCGATGAAGATGAGGAAGATCAATCTAATTATGCGTACCTTGACAATTCTGACATCGATCTGTAAGTACCGCATCTTCTACGATGGGCTTATTGTACACACCATATATGACACAACATTACACCTAGTTCATTGATAATGACTTCTATTATCCAGACTGACAGTAATATACAACATGGCGGTCCACTCTGGATATCACATAGCTGATGAGTCGGGTCGGTACACAGGACACATTCACGGGATGACTGGATAGGACTTATGTTGGTATATGGATTATTATTGCCGTTGGGTGGCGCTCTTGTGCTGCACATTACAAGACATGGCACCATTAGTTCAGTCATGGATATCCACACATTACAAGGGGAAGAATTTACTTAGAGTCTTTGGCCAGTTTTCTGTTGGGAAAAAATGCTAATTTTACAGCACACTGAATTGAAAAGTGATGTTTTATATTTTTACACCTCAATCACCACTTTTATAGAAAAAAAATCAGAAAAAGCAAAAAGAAATGGAATAACAGTTCATTAGTAACCCCCATCTATAGATTTTCTTTTTGTCCTTACAATTATATTATCCTCTGGTCTCATTAGATGGCAGAGCTAAATGTATATATATGTTATGTGTTGTTCCACAGAGACGATGACAATGAGGAAGATGATGTAGAATCCTCCGGCCACGAGACATCTGTGGATGAAGAATCTTCCAGCCACGAGACATCTGTGGATGAAGAATCTTCCAGCCACGAGACATCTGTGGATGAATCAGATAACATCCCAGTGTAAGTACAGAATCATCTCTAATGGGCTTATTGGGATACATGATGAGATGGATCTCATTGTAGGACCCCGCATCAGTGATTGTTATTACCCCAATATCTGGGCTCACCCCCCCTGGATATCCCCCGCACTCCCTCATCAGAAATCACACTTCAGAGACAAGGGGCGGGTGATGAAAGGGAAGTAATGCGTATAACCTCTCATACAAGCATTCCATCATCGGTTCATGGTATGCCATGGACGGCCACAGAATACAATGTTTTAGTTTTTGTTTTGGGACATTGGGTTTTATCATCTTGTACATTTTTTTCCAGCAGCAGAAGCAGCCGACCCCTCGGACGATGGGCCAGATTCACCAGGTAAATACAAATTCATTTATTCTTTATGTCTGATGGTATTTTTTCTGTGAGGTTCATGGAGGCAGTGAAGAAAAACTTCGGTTATGCTCACATTTGCATTGGGGATTTTGTTTTTTTGCTCTATTATTGGAACAGGAAAACAGAATCCTCAGCCAAACGGTTCCTTTTTATAATAGGACCGTAAGGCGGTGAGCTGACCCCATTGACTATAATGCGGTCTGTTCAGTTGCTGTCATCCGGCAGCGTTTTACCGGACATGCAGCATTTCTTTGTCCAGCGTTTCATGTGTGATCTGCGCCAGCGGCTCCGAACAGAAACTGGCACTGATGTGAACAAAGCTTTATAGCTTTATTCTCTGCCTACATTTGTCTATGTACACTATTAGAGGTAATGGTGATCCAATGGTTATTGGGTACCTGTATTCTGCTCAGTGTATACTACTGTATACAGGAGTTATATGTTGTGCAGGTATATGAACATATAATGACCAGTAGTGATAAGTGAACTTTTCAAAAGTTCACTGAATTTCAGCATAAAGTTTGGTTCATTCCAGATTAGTTTGACCTGAACTGGAACTTCACCAATACCCCTAAAACTAGTGTATAACCGTGGTGGAGGTGCAGCTGAGACAAACCGCCCGAGATTCGGGTTCACGCTAAACCGAACTTTTAGTGACATTTAACCCAAAACAGGGTTGGACAGTTTCAGTTCACTCATCACTAATGAGCAGATTTATGTTCAGTAGCTAAAAGCACAACTTACCAAGATAAGGATAAGTACATCTAGCCCATGTAGGGAAGGATAATGGGGGTCAAGCAGCCCCTAAACCCTCACATTGGTTTATTGTACTGCCTGGAGTTGAAGCTGCACTGCACTTCTGGCTTCAGCACCCACTAAACCTCCCCGACCCTCCATCCTCTGGTATGAAGCCTGTTCTCTAGTTACTACTGTTCCCATAAGACTTGTCTCCTCTCAGGAATGTCTCACACTTGTTTTCTTCTTTATTTAGAGCCATCCGAGGACTATTCTGCTGTTGCAAGCCAAGAACATTAGATGACAACGGCTAGAGCCTCTCCCTCCCCCATCCCCCCCTCCCCCTCCCCCATATCCTTCTCCTTTCCCCACTCCCATAACCCCCTCCCCATACCCATCAGATAATCACATTTGGGAGAGCATAATGTGGAATAAACTTTCAGACATTCATTCAACACTTGGCATCATTGGTTTGTGTTTCTTCCTTATTTAGATACTTCAGAAAAGTACTTTGCACAGTATGTTGGATGACCATAGATGATACTTTTCGTCTCACTAATTTTCCTCCTCCTCCCTCCCCCCCCTTCACCCACCGACATAACTCTCTCCACTCCACAATTCCCCTCCCATTCCCAAACATAAAAAAATGGACAAACTTGTACAGGACTCTCCACTGGTTTGGCGACATGAGTGCCCAAAGAAGGTGTGAACCAGACCCTTGGTCATGACCAGCTCCAGGTGTACATGGACTCTTGGTCAACAAAGTCAAAGTGTGCCCCTTTAGCAACTATAGACCCCACTCTGCCCTCTCAGTAACTTATTAGCCCAGCTGTACCACCTGAGTCACTAAGGCCCTATTGTCTTCTCCAAGTCATTTATAGACCCCGCTGTGCCTCGGCAATAAAATAAACTCACTCACTTCCATCATGTTCCCACGGCATCCTCTGTCCTCTGCCTTGGACTCTTATGGCCAAGATTGTGCGGTATGATATCATTATGCCCCTTGTGTGATGGAGAAGGCACCAGCATGAGCTGCACACGTTTTTGCATATGTAAAAGCTGCATGCACTAAAAACAGAGAATAGAACCCATGGGTTTCAATGGGTTAATTCCCATAAGTGCATTTTGTGCGCAGGTCTATGGCAGGTGCACAGATACTCAAAGGGAAGGATAAAACACTGTGCAAAAGGCAGGAAAAGAAGATAGCTGGCTCTTATTAGGCTTTAATGTCCATTCAGTTCCACAGTAAGGTGGGTCACACGCACATGTGAACAAGGAACAACTGATATTACTGACTAATCAGCATACAATAGCTCTTGATTATGTGACAGCCTTCCAGGAAGGGCTGTGCCAGTTAGCTGGATCACCCTATTGGTACTTTATAGATCCTGAAGATACAATGCGAATTACCATGATTTCGAGCAAGCCAAAAAGGTTAAAGAAGAGCACAAGAAAGGCAATTTGGCATTTTATATAACTATCAGATGAAATATGAACTTTGACCCTGATCATACCACGTTCACTTAAAGACCTGCATATATAGACAGTGACCTATGTCGCATTTCTCTAGCTGTCAACAAAACTGCTGATCTGCTTAAGGATTTCTCCACTAACAATATGCACCATTATCATAGTGTGGTGCATAAAATATGCAACTTATTCCGCAGTGATTTCAGGTATTTATTTATTACACCACACCAAGCTGGGTACTCCTTTTACCGACCTTGGAAGGATGAGTCAACCCTGAGCCTGCTAACTGAACCTTACAGGGATTGAGCTTGCAACCTTCAGGTCAGGAGTGAGAGCTTAGGACTACCTTTCTGCTACCTCAACCCTCTGCGCCATATTACATGCATATTTGCTGGGTACTGTGTATTGCACCCAAAACAATGTATGTGCAATACGCAGGCTAAACACACTCATCTGAATGAACCCTTAGTTAAAGGCACATGACAGAACATCTGGTTTCCAAAGGGGACTCTCAGACCATGAGAAACAGAGGTTCTGGTCTTGTGAGGGCAATATTAATACTTTTAGCCTTTCATAGGCTTTCCAAGATATTTTTATGCAGCTGGCCAAAAAATAATAAAAGAGCCTATACTCCCCAGGCCTGGACCCCGGCTGGGTCTGTTTACAAGCTGAAGTCGACCAATATACAAAACATCACAGACTGCTGCAGCCAATGAAAGGCCTCATCAGTGCACCGCTATAAACAGACCCAAAGGGAAGAACAAGAGGTGTAGCAGTGGAGCCGTAGGGGTCTGGTGCAACACCGAGGCCTCTGATTGGCTCCATGTATTCCAACAGTTGATCAGAAGTGAAAGATGTATTAAAAGGAGCCTGTCATGTCCTATGCGCACCATGAACTAAATTTATGGTTCTCATACTGCAAGACAGATTCCCTTTTTTTTCGTTTCAAAATGAGTTTTTTGAATTATTCATTTTTTTTAAAAACTGAGAAGCTTTAGCAAGTTCCCCGCGCGGGGGTATCTTAGAAATTGAATTAAGGTAAACTTTCGAAAACCACACATATTATCAGCTGATACGGTGCAGAACAAACCTCTTTTTCCCTTTCTTCCCTCAGCTCTCCAATCCCCCCATCCGTAGAAAACCCCAGAACATCTAATAGCCCTTACTGATTATCTCTTTACATATTGTGTCTTGGTAATATAAATTCTTTTTGCTTATTTCTCTAGCCCCCCCCCCCCCCCCCCCCCACTATTTAATATTATAAAATCTATTCTGCTCTGGATCTGACTCCTCATGCGCTGAGACGTCTGTTTATGCCAGGTATTTCTAGAAAAGATGCCCATGGCTGCCACGTTTTGAGGAATAGCTCCATGATATCTTCCCTCATGGCCGACAGCCTCTCATACAGCATCATTCTAGAGATTCTTGCAATAACTGGATTAAGTGTAAGAGTAGGTGTGAGCCATTGGGAAGCTATGTAGATTCTGGCGCCCATGCAGATGTGTTGTGAGAGCTTATGCTGTTGATTATTATAGCCAAGAGGCTTGTCCGCCAGGAGGCAGGTCCACAGAGAAAGGGAGAAGGATCTACCCAGGACTTTAACTATCAGATTGGCCACCTGCCTCCAGAAAGACCTTACCAATGAGCATGACCACCACGTGTGGGATGCTAAAGCAATTTGGAGGGGTGCTTGATGAGTATTTATGAATTATTGAGGGAACTAGATAGGATCTGTGTAATATTTTAAGAGACGATTCGGCCAGCATAACTTCATGCTGCCCTTTGAAATGAAAGTACAGCAATGAAGCCATCGGGGCAAAGAGAGGGTGATGTTGAGATCTGATTCCCATCGTTGCATAAATGGAAGTTTAGCTCCCAGTGGGGGCTGATTCATGTTGGCATACAATAGGGATATCGTGCCCGTTTGCATTGGGGACCACATACAGGTTCTCTCGAACGCGGTGGGAGTGAAAGTAGTATTAGTGGTTCCTACCATGGAACGGAGGAAGCTATAGATTTGTCCCAATTCCAACCAGAGGTGTTCTGGGGCTGAATATTTATCTATCAGTTGTTGTGGTGTGAGGAGTTTGCCGTGCGGCATAAAATGGTAGAGTAGGATGACCCCTCTAGCCCGCCACCATGGAAAACTATCCTCTCGAGAGCTTAGGGCGAATGCTTGGTTAGGAATAATAGGCTGCAAAGGGGGAAGAGGTGACATCATAGAGTATTTAAACCTGTTTTTCTTCCAGATCAGAAAAAGGTGGTAGGTCAGCGGTGATAAATGTTGTACAGTTGTGGGTTTTATACCTTTATCATAGAAAATTGTCCCAAGTTTTACCGGGGCCAGAAGGGTTGCCTCCAGATCTGCCCACAGAGGCCTCCTTGTAAACACAAATATGGGGGGAATCTGTGACAACTGAGCTGCCAGAATATACTTTCTAGGATTCGGGACTGACAGTCCGCCGACTCGTTTGTGATAGTGCATAACTTTATGTTTTATTCTGGGTCTTTTGTTCCTCCATATAAAGTGGAAGACAGATTCCCTTTAAGCTTTTAATCACCTAATCTTATATTCAAAAGGATACCACAGTGCATAAAAAGTAGAGACACATACTAAGATGAACAAAGATGGAGAATTCTTCCAAAACCAACTTGTTGACGGTTTTTAAAAATGGCAAAAAATACATTATATGTCAGATTTTTAATTTGCTGACTATGACGCCAATGTTACTCATTTCATTACTGGATATTATAATATTTTCCGTTGTAGCAGGAAATAAAAAATTGTTAAACATACCTAATTATGCCGTCCAAGTTGATTTTAGTTCAGGGCTTATCTCCGGACAGTCTGAGCTTCCCCAATATAGCTGATATACGATGCAAGGAAATAGAGGATGTCAATGATTACGCTGTTCAACAGCATTTTTGTATCTGGTGTCCGATATATCAATTCTTATGGATTTTTGGGTGTAGAATCCGAATTTACCTTTAGAAATGATGTATCATGTAAGGTTTTTATGTAATTTAGATTTTTTTCAGTTTTTTAAACAAGGTTTTTCTGTTTCTGCTCATTTTCCGGTGAATTATTTCTATAAAATTAAATCAGTGACTAAGCTAAACTCTTTATTTGAATGCAATACACAGTGGTGGATGAATTTCTAAAAATGGTCACTAGATGGCAGAACAATGTAGTTGAGCAGGAAGGTTACCGACATGATCCTATCTGTACTGCTGTTTAGTTGTAATCCGCATGAAGCACATCTCTTCATTCTTACCTCAGCATATCGGTATTTTTTGAGTTTCATTCACAAATACATTACCAGAAAAATATTATTGAGATCTGAGTTTTATTTTTTTGTATTTTAAACCAGACAATATTTGGCAACACTGTATTATTGTCTATATAATAGTGCTGTGCATCTCAGATATGTGACATGATAGATAGAATCTGATTCTTCCACTGAATTCAGCACCTCAAAATTAGTTGAATCAACCTGTTTCCAAACCAGATACAGAAAGTTTGGGGACTCAGAAAAGTCTTGAAGAATAATGGTCTGTCTATTATCATGTTAAAAATGTTTACATAATAGAAGACAATGGAGTTTTCTCCACAATTCACAGGACACATCAAAGCTGAAATAGTTTGTATATTATTCCCTCACTATTCTCTCTGGAAGGCAGATATCCTCATTTAATGCGCAAAACCAATTACCAATCCTGTGATTGGCTGAGCGCTGTGACCAATCACAGGCAGTGCTCAGCTGTCATTCAATGAATAGCTGAGTGCTGCCTGTGATTGGCTGAGTGCTTAGCCAATCAGACGCAGCCCTTTCAGCAGGCGGGGATTTTTAAATTTTGATTGGAGCATTTGTAGATATGGTTTATCCAACTCCCATAATCTGTGTCGTCTCGTAATCCGTATGAAGGTCAAAGGAAATCCAAGCACTACTACATAGGTGTCTTTAATAATGGTGGCCATTCCGTATATGCAGTGGTTACATCATGGATGCACATATCTATGTACACAAGATAGATACTTACAGCTTTTTCATTAAAGGTATATTGTACATTAACCCCTTAACAACCAGCCCATAGTGTTTTTACGTCCTCCCGAAGTGGGCTTTATTCTCTGAGGACGTAAAAACGTGTGTCCTGCAGAGAATAAAGCCCCTCGGGCTCTGGACGTGACAGCTCCATGCTGTCGGTGCCCGCAGGTAGCCAACAGCATGGAGCTGTCATCCCAGGCTGTACAGACCCCCGCCCCGGCATTGCGATCGGCGCTATCCAGTGGATAGCGCCAATCGCAAAAAAGTAAATAAAGGTTGAAAAAAGTTACATATTCAGCTGCCCTGATGGATCGGATCCATCGGGGCAGCTGAAATTACTCACCCGGGTCCGGCACGCTGCTCCCCGCTCTCCCAATGCTCCAGGCCCCGTAGGCGTCCTTCTGCGCATGCGCGCCAGGCGGCATTACGTCAGCCGCATGCGCAGAAGGCCCAGCGGCGCGGGAAATTTAAAATCTCCTGGCTTCCGGCTCCTGTAGGTAGCCGGGAGGCAGGAGATGTCAGCGGGGACCGCGGTGAGCGGTCCCCGGTACGGCGATCGCCGTCATACAATGGATATTGGCGATCGCGGAAAAGTAAACAAAGATGTTAAAAAAAGAAAAGTTTCACCTCCCCTCATGGATCGGATCCATGAGGGGAGGTGAAAATACTCACCCCGCTTCCTACATGTCCTGCGGCCGGTCTCCGGACCCCGCTGGCTTCTGCGAAGTGCTGATGTGGCACGCATGCGCAGAAGGCTGGCGAGCCCCGCAAATTAAAAAATCTCCCTGCACCTGGCTGTCACAGTTAGCCGAGTGCAGGGCAGGGAGATATGACTGGGGACAGCTGTATGCGGTTTCCAGTCATATGATCACCGTTATCCATCGGATAACGGTGATCATATAAAGTTAAAAAGTAAACGTTTATAAAGTGAATGGGTGTGTGACTGCTGCCTCTCATCTGATTGGTCCCGCTGAGCCAATCAGAGGCAGCAGTCACACACCCATTCATAGATTCATGAATGAGTGTGTGAGTGGAATCTGCCTCTGATTGGTCAGGCTGTAATCAATTAGAGGCAGCTCATTCAGCAGGCAGGGATTTTAAATCCCCGGCTGCTGAATACTACTCACAGCTGTTCAGAGCAGTTCAGGAGGACTGCCGCTGGCCGCGCTGAACTCCGTCTGCCGGGACCAGGTGAGTATATATATATATATTTTTTTTTACACATTTCTGGATGAATTGCAGGGAAGGGCTTATATATTTAACCCCTTCCCGACAATTCATCCTGCGATCGCCGGCAGCCCATTGCTTTTAATGGAGCCGGCTGTATTGCCGGCTCCATTGAATTCAATGGGCTAACATCGTTCTGCCAGGACAAGGTGAGTATATATATATATTTTTTTTTTTACACATTTCTGGATGAATTGCAGGTAAGGGCTTATATATTGAAGCCCTTCCCGACAATTCATCCCGCGCTCGCCGGCAGGCCATTGCTTTCAATGGAGCTGGCTGTATTGCCGGCTCCATTGAATTCAATGGTCAGTGCTCGTTTAATCGAGACGAGTACCGCGTGGTGCTCGTCTGGAGTAACGAGCATCTCGAGCACCCCAATACTCGAACGAGCATCAAGCTCGGACGAGTATGCTCGCTCATCTCTAGAGATGAAACATCTTCTCGGAGGCTTCCGCATTTGAATCCAGATGCGATTATCCTCCATGGACCCTTCCGGCTGCTGCGCATGCGCCCACCGGCAAAATGCCGGACACATTCGCAGGAGCCGGGGAGCCCAGGAAATTTTAAATCTCCTTGCTCCCAGCGACCAATGGTCGCTGAGTGCTTGGAGCAGTGACCGGCGGCCTCATTGAGCGGTCCCCGGTCACATGATAAAGTAGCGATCTAACATTAGGCCGGTCACACATGACCGGAGAGGAATTACGGGTTCTGCATGCGCTTGATCAGCGGTAATCCACGGATCAATCGCATGCATTGGATTACATAATTCCCCCCAATTAGTGGGTCGTAATTACGTAATCCACTCGCAGAAACAGAACTCGGCATGCTACATTTTACCGTGGATATCCGCGACCTAGAGCCCATTGTGCTCTATGACCACGGATATACCCGCAGCCCATATGCAAACACATTGTGTACGGGCTGCGGGTACCCGGGTCATCTCTAAGCGATGGCGCGGGAAATAAAAACAAACAACGGTGTACTGCGCATGACCGCCTGTGTGAATAGGCAGTTATGCGCAGTACATTACGCGGCCGTACGCAGGGTCACGGCCGGCTCACAGATGGGATCCGCTGTGGGCCTCCGCAAGCGGATTCCACCTACGGCCGTGTGAGCCCGGCGTTATTCAGACCACTACCTGTAATCCGTAATTTACAAAAAGCCCCTGGAATGCTCGCCTTTATGCAGTTCCAGGAGCACCTTGTTGAGCGCCTTCTGTGTGAGACCGCTGCACCGCAGCAAGATTACAAAGCCTCACAGAGCGCCACTTTTTACACCCCATACCTGCCGCTGAGGTTACGAAATACCCCCCAAAAAGCATGAGAGGAGGGGGGATACCCGGTTTTCTTGCCCCATGTGCCCAACCAGCCTCCGTAATTACCCCTGTCTTCGGACATAAAACGCAGTTTATATTATTACCTTTATCTAATATTTAGGGAATGCCAAAAAATGGGGATAGCGGGGGGGATTATTTTTAGGAAGTCAATTTTTTTTCCGTATAAGTGGGCAATGGGGCCTGGAATTTATTCAGTTCTGCCCTGAAATCCAGCGGGTGTTCCCTCCATTATGGGCCTAGCCATGTGTCCTGTAAGTAGATTAGGGCCATAATGGATATGTTTCTGAACACGGGACAAACAAAGGTATCCATTTTGGGGTGAAAGTCTTCATTCCTATGTACACTGTACAAAAAAACCTGTTTTTAAATTGACAAAATTGCCAAAAAATGAAAATTGTAATTTTTTCCTTCTGCTTTGCTTAGGTTCATTCAAATACTGTGGGGTCAAAATACGCAGTACACCCCTAGATGAATTCGTTAAGGGGTCTAGTTTTCAAAATGGGGTCATTCGTGGGTGTTCTCTATTGTTTTGGCCGCTCAATGACTCTACAAGTGGGCATTGGGGCCTGGAATTTATTCCGTTGTACCCTGAAATCCAACGGGTACGCCTTCCATTATAGGTCTAGCCATGTTTAGGGCCACAATGGGTATGTTTCTGAACACGGGACAAATGGGGGTACCCTTTTTGGGGTGAAAGTCTTCATTCATATGTACACTGGACAAAAAAAACTGTTTTTAAATTGACAGAATTGCCAAAAAAAATGAAAATCATAATTTTTTCCTTCTGCTTGGCTTAGATTCATTCAAAAACTATGAAGTCAAAAAAGTCATCGTACCCCTAGATATATTCGTTGAGGGGTCTACTTTTCAAAATAGGGTCACTTGTGGGGGTTCTCCATCGTTTTGGTCACTCAATGGCTCTATAAGTGGGCAATGGGGACTACATCTCCTTCAAGCAAAATTTCTGTTCCGAAAGCCACCGGTTGCTCCTTTCATTTTGGGCCACATTGTGCATACAGACGTAATACTAGGACCACAATGGGTATGTTTCTGAGCACAGGACAAACAGGGGTATCCATTTTGTGGTGCAAGTCTTCATTTATATATGTGTTGTACAAAAAAAACTGCTTTTGAAATGACAGAATTGCCAAAAAAATGAAAATCGTAATTTTTTTCCTTCGGCTTGGCTTAGATTCATTCAAAAACTGTGAAGTCAAAAAAGTCATCGTACCCCTAGATAAATTCGTTAAGGGGTCTACTTTTCAAAATGGGGTCACTTGTGGGCGTTCTCCATCGTTTTGGTCACTCAAGGGCTCTATAAGTGTACAATAGGGCCTAAATCTCCTTCAAGCAAAATTTCTGTTCCGAAAGCCACCGGTTGCTCCTTTCATTTTGGGCCCCATTGTGCATACAGACGTAATACTAGGGCCACAATGGGTATGTTTCTGAGCACGGGACAAACAGGCTTATCCATTCTGGGGTGCAAATCCTCATTTTCATGTGTACTATAGAAAAAAGTCTTGTCTTTAAAATGACATATTTGCAAAAATATGAAATTTTAGTTTTTCTCTTCTAAATTGCATTGACTCCTAAAAAAAACTGTGGGGTTAAAACACTCATGACACCCCTCAGTGAATACGTTAAGGGGTGTAGTTTTTAAAATGGGGTCATTTGTGGGGGTATCTATCATTTTGACTCCTATGAGCCTTTCCAATCTTGGCTTGGTGTAGGAAAACAAAGTGTTCCTGAAAATGCTGAAAAGTATTGTTAAATTTGTACGTCTCCTAAATGGTTAAAAAAAACCAAAAGTTTTTGCAATGTGCGCCCAAAATAAAGTAAACGGATAGAAATATATATATTAGCAAAAATTTCTATATTATGTTTGCACATATTTGAAATATTGCAGTTGGAAATGTGAAAAAAATGACGATTTTTTCAAAATGTTCCCAATTTTGGCGCTTTAAATAAATAAACACAAATTCTATCGGTATTTTTTTTCTGCCTAAATGAAGTACAACATGTGGCGAAAAAACAATGTCAGAATCGCTTGGATATGCAAAACCTTTCTGGTGTTTTTCCATGCTAAATTGACACGTGTCAGATTTGCAAACTTTGGCCTGGTCATTAAGGCGCAAACAGGCTTGGTCACTAAAGGGTTAAGTAAAAAATACTTTTAGCTGAAAAAAAGCTTTCTTCCTAAACCAGCAGTGAATGTTAGTAAAGAAACAAACTAAAACATAGTAAAAAGCCTGCGCACTTATGAGGGGGAAAGAAGAGAAAAAAGCCAGTTTATATTGACCACGAAATCAGCAGCAGCCGTTGTAATGCATTTATTGAGTTTCTACATGGTTCCTTTCATCTGCTGTTACAGTCATTTAAATGTGAGATATTGGACAGACTGGTCAAATTTAAGTTGACCCTTTTTAATACGATGGATTCTTTTCACTTCAGGTGCTGAGAATGAAAATCAGGCGTCATTAAACACACTAGAATATGAAGAGCCCGAAGGTTATTGATGGGAGCGGGAAGAACACATCATGTCCTCTGCATTTTCATTGAAGCCACCTTTGTAGTCCCCACCACACTGGTAACACTCATCGCTTTCCTCTTGTTCTTATAAGTAAACGAACAACAAATAATCTATTTTGTATTTAAAATTATAGGAACCTGCCACCCCCTATTGGCACCGTAAATGAAGTTATGGTGCCTACAGGACAGGTCCCGCTGAGTCCAGGGGTGTCATTTTTATACTTACTGGACTCCTTGTTCCAGTACCGTCGGCCCAGGAAGGCGGTGGGCATTCAGTCAGTATATTTTTTTTTCATTCTCTCCATGCGGAAGCACTCCAGTGGGCATGAAAGTTGGCATCAAAGTGGGCAGACAACGACATTTTACTGATATGTATAAGTAACTGGTGTTTTCAAAAGGTTAATGGATTAGACCACTGTTCTAAGACTGCTAACACAGAGAGCGGGATGTCCCGCAACAAATTGAGTTCAGCCTTGTCCAAAGTGGTTCTGGGCATGACAGCCTGCAACAAAGTGGGCATATAATAGTCTTGGCTGATCTGAATAAGAAACTGGTGTTTTAACGGTTTAATTGGGTTTCGGCCACTGTTCTAAGACTGCCAACAAACAGAATGATGCCCTGTATTAAATATAGTTGACTTCAGCCTGGCCCAAAGTGGTTCTTGGCAAGAAAGCTGGCATCAAAGTGGGCAGACAAATATACTTTACTGATTTGAATACATAACTGGCGTTTTCCAAGGGTTAAATGGGTTTAGGCCACTGTTACAACACAATCAACACACATTTGGCGATGCCCCGCATCAAATATAGTTGACTTCAGGATGGCCTAAAGTAGTTCTGGGCAACAAAGCTGGCATCAAAGTGAGCAAACAGACATTTTTTTAAACTGGTGCTTTTAAATGGTCGAAATGATGTAGGCAGCTGTTTTAACACTGCCAAGACACAGATGGTGATGCCCCTTGTCAAGTGGAACTGAGTCTAGCCTGGCATAAAGTGGTTCTGGACATCAAAATTGGCATTAAAGTGGGAAAAATTCAGCTTTTTACTGTTATGAATAATTATGCCCATTTTGATGCCAGCATCCATTTCCAGAAAACCCATTTAACACTTTGAAACTACCAGTTCTGTATTTAAAACTGGACATCTCCCCAGTTTGATAGCAGCTTTTCTGCCCAGAACCCTTTTGTGTCGGTCTGAACCCAACTATATTTGATTTAGGGTATCTGTTTGCTGGCAGTCCTAGATAAGTGTTCTAAATGCATACAACCCTTTGAAAACACCAGTTACATATTCAAATCAGTAAAAAAAAACGTCTGTCTGCCCACTATGATGCCAGCTGTCATGCCCAGAACAGCATATCAATATTCAGGTCCGGAAAAGAGTGGCACCATCTTCCCCCGGAGAGTATTTCTATTGATTACTTGAAGGCACTTCTAGACTCCATGTTCGATTCATGTTCATTATTGATTACAGATATTGTGATTATTGCTGAAGTTATACTATTGTTAGCGCATGTTTTGGGGTCAGTGATTGTGATGATCTACTACAAGACGGGATGTCCTAATCTCCATCTACCATTCATGTCCATTACTTATAAAGATGAATGAGTGAATATAGATTCTAAACCCCAATCGCACCAGTGTTGATGCATTAGATGTGCAACACATGCTATACGGGTATTGATTTACGCTATAGTGGTCAAGTAAAGATTTTCTCTCCTAAACATCTGGCTAGGACAAATGATATTTAACCCCGTAATGACCAGGCCTATTTTGGCATTAAAGCGTACCAGAGTTTTCAGCAAGTTTTCTAAAATACACCAGGTTCTCTATATGTTCTCATTTGCTGCTGTTTGTACCCCGTTTCACGTCTGTAAGTTCTGATTTTGTGGTCTTCCACATTTTTCTGTTGTCCTGCTGGGAGAAGGTACCCCAGGCTGACATCAGGGTCCTTCTGCAGGTTCAGGAATAGGGGATATACCTCCTGTGACCCCTGAATCCAGGTAGGTACCACCAGAGGGGAAGATGGGCTCCTCATCTTCCAGGGAGTAGACTCAGGAAAGGCTACCCAGGTTTCACTGCAGGCGCCATGTTGAAGGATATAGGCCTGATCACAGCTCGCCACACTAACTGAGAGAGGCTTTCTATAAGTAATAATGGCGGGCCAGACATCATGTGATAACATTATTTATTAACTTTGTTAACAAACGCAGCTGGTATTTTCAGTAACAACATCTGAGTGACCGCAGGCTATAGGCTTGAACCAGTTTGTGATATAATCAATAACAGAACATCGGGTAACTGTTCTTGAAAGCAATTTACAGTCCATTCTGTGCATCCCTGGTGCATCCCTTCTAAAGTCCATGGGAGCCACTAGCTGTCGCAGCAGTGTGGTTTCTCGGAGACACTGGCATATTGAGATAGAGGGGGATTCTTCATAGGTTAGAACACAATTCTTAGATGCTGCAGCAGAGTCCATAAGCAGTGCAGACACCGGATACTAAGTACCGTCTTTTTCAACCATGTGGGGCTTCCCCATTACAGTAGCTTTCCTGTAACTCTTTCCTTCAGCCAGAATCTAGCAACTGTAACATAGATCATACTAGAGGGCCTGATATAGCCTTCTCCTGGTAGCCGAGAGCATCCTTTCACTGGAATGACCCAATACCCAGTGGGTGCTCCTATGTCATAGCCAGTCACATGTTCCACTGCAGCCAATTAGAATCAACACATTCCCCTATTTGGCAATTTACTAATTGGCAATTACAACCTAAACTTAAAAGGGGGCAAAATTGTACAAATTACCAAATACTATATTGAAAAAACAAACCCAATATATGGTCTGGACAGCACCTCTGTTTGTCGCCAAGGGTGGATGAAATAAACCTGTAGCAGTTTACAGCGTGAGAGAGTAGGGTGTGCATTAGAACTGTCATAGGTGGAGGAAACCCAATCCCAAAAGGGACATCAAAAGAGAGCATGCATGGAGAAGAACTGGGGTGCAGTAGCCCCCAGGAGCAATAATTGGTAAAGGGAAAAAAGAAGAATAACTCCTGTGCTCAGGGAGATCTACAAGGACACTAAATGACACTGCCTGAATAGACACAGGTACAGACCACAAGAAGGAATGAAGCCTGTAATCAATAAAACAAGGTCTACATAGAAGACACCTCTGTGATATAGTCAAAGAGACATAAATTTATTTGACAATGAAGAGGGCTGCAACGCGTTTCGGAGCGCCAAATGCTCCTTTCTCAAGTTCAAAACTAGTAATCGGTAATAGTTACAATAAAATCATTAAAAGATAAAAGATCTAGTGTAGCATATATACTATATGTGAACAACAGATTGATGTTTGGTACTCCTCTGTACACATGCAAACACACTCTAGGAGATTGCCTCATCCTTCTGTTACCTCACAGCATACGTTTTGGTAAACGCTACTTCACAGCCTATACACAAACAAGTGTTGTCTACCCCGCTTACTACTGACCCTCTACATAGCAAGCCTAGCATTCTGCCAGTAATTCACTGTCCTAACTTCCTTGCCTTTACATCCCATGCTTCACAGCCTATACAGAAACAAGTGATATATACCCCACTTACTAGTGAACCTCTACATAGCAAGCCTAGCATTCTACCAGTAATTCACTGTCCTAACTTCCTTGCCTTTACATCCCATGCTTCACAGCCTATACAGAAACAAATGATATATACCCCACTTACTAGTGAACCTCTACATAGCAAGCCTAGCATTCTACCAGTAATTCACTGTCTTATCTTCCTTGCCCTTAAATCCCATGCTGAATTGGGCAGTCAATGGTCCAATTAGCAGGGAAGCAGTATCTGAACGCCCACCCCATTGCTTTCTAATGATGATCAGGCATTTAGAGACATTCTGACCGACTATAATGTGTTTGTGTGCACACAAACACACATACACATCCACATAGTGTAACAGCAGGAAAGTTAGCACAGTGTCTGCAGATCTGTCAGGCTGTAGCCTGTGAGTGTCAGGGAACTATCTGTGAAATAGGAACTCCCACTGTTGCTATGGAAATGCCCCAGTATCCCTGTAACTACAGAAGCTTTGTACCTAATGATAGAGAGTGGAATGCAGGGAAGCTGGAAGAGAAACTCCTACTAGCAGCCACTTCAAACATGATTTGCAGTGAAAAAGCAGTAACATTTTTAAAACAAGTCTACTACAGAAATGCTGTGACTAACACAAGCTAGTAGATAAGCAGAAGTTGTCTGAAATATTAGTGATTTATTTGTGTTCAAACAGTAATTAAATTATAGTTGTTTGCATTTTAAATTTATACAGGTTACTCACAAAGATAAAAAAAATCTAAGATTTTTTTTCTTATTTGATAAAATTATTAAAAATTTGTAGTGTTTTCTTAATTATATGACTTACTGATAACCGGTTTTCCTGACTCTTCAGTGGCAAAACCTTTTAACCACAATAACATAAAGTGCTTGTAAACTGAGTGGGATAAATTCGACTGACCTACCAGATTGTTACAAGTGGATAGCCAACATAAGATTTAATTGTAGAAACCCAATAACATAGAGATCTGGACTTTTGACTTGGTCATTCCAAAACCTCAACTTTGGCATTCCAGCATCACATATAGAACGTCTCCTCAAAAAGATGGTTAATAGGGATGAGGGAGCATACTCGTCCAAACTTGATGCTCGTTCGAGTATTAGTGTGTTCGAGATGCTCGTTACTCGAGATGAGCACCACGTGATGTTCGAGTTACTTTCACTTTCATCTCTGAGAAATTTGCGCGCTTCTCTGGCCAATAGAAAGACATGGAAGGCATTACAACTTCCTCCTGTGACGTTCCAGCCCTATACCATGTTAAGAAAATTGTAGATCAATGTATCAGTTAATTATTCTATATTGCATTGTAGAGCATGATACTGGTATGAGTAGTGAAAGAGTTAAATATATCCCTTCTTTAGGCCTCCATGTCTTCTCAGGAAAGATGATAGTCTACTAGACCCCCCATGTATGCATATCTATAGACAGGAAGCTACACACCACAGGGGATAGGTCTGGAAAGTATTACATGCATTCCTTTCTCCTGAATTCATAGTGGTCTCATTGTATGTAATAGATACACCCTAGAAGGTGTAACCTATGTTAAGCATTTTTTATCTTAACCTATCATATATTCTATCCATTTTTGGAGGTATAATCTTTACTGTGATGTCATTTAGACTATATATGCTTTGTCCACTTCAGAATAAAGCAGAAATTATTTGATACCACATAAGTGGTTTGATTTGAATTTCTCCTGAGCTCAGATTACTACACGGAATCTGATAGTCTTCTTCTTGAAAACAAATTCTCTCTACATTTTTGGTCCTTCGGACCGGAATCACTCAC
The DNA here is from genome assembly GCF_035609145.1 of Eleutherodactylus coqui. Lineage (NCBI taxonomy): Eukaryota > Metazoa > Chordata > Amphibia > Anura > Eleutherodactylidae > Eleutherodactylus > Eleutherodactylus coqui. The sequence continues at coordinate 83,646,136 of NC_089849.1, forward strand.
TGCAGAGGGAGAGGACAGCCTGGCTGTGAAAAGGTGGGTCTGAAGTACTCTCCGATCATTAAAAGACCTCCGTCTTGCTTAGACGTAATTAGAGGCCAGTCGGGCATCCTGTCTGAAACAGTGACGTTTTTCCGAACTAGCCGGAGAATTTGGAAGCCTCCCAGATAACGTGTAGTAAGTATAACAATGGTTAAACTTTTCTTCTCTCTTCTTCTTCTTCTGTATACTTTAGTGTTAGTAGAATTTACAATGTGTATTGTAAATGAGAGGCAATCATAGACGAAGGGACAATAGCAGTAGTCTATGTGAAATGTGTAAGGTAAATGAGAAGTATAGACGAATGGGTTGCCAAAGGGGCAATAGCAGTAGTCTATGTGAGACCATAGCCATTGTGAGAAGGCTACAGGAAAGAATTAACTCCGTGCGACACGTAAAAAGTGGTTAGATGACGTCATGGGACACAGGGGTGTCCAGGAACTTTACTTCTTATCTTTCTATTACTTTCTCTTTGATATTGTGTTATAGAGTAACTAAGAATATGAAGAGGGCGGCCGCCTACTAACATAATGTACTATTTGTATTGCTGTCTTATATTGCATGAAGTGAATGTGTGAGTGATTGAGATGAGTGGAATAAATAAATAAATTAAAAGTTCTAGTTGTAAAGAATTATGTGATACAATACGGACAAAATCAGCTAAAAGATCAGCAGAAATACGGATTATCCGCTGCTGAAGTCTGGTTAAAAGAAGCCCCAAACTGTCACGCCCATATAAAAAGAGACGCCCGACAGTTTGATGGACAATTCAAAGGGTTAATGGGGAGTTCCAATTGAATGAAAAATAGAGAGAGCAGATAGAATAATTCTATGGCCAGATTGGAGTTCTGTAGAAGGAATTTAGAATGGGAGGGGAGGAGATGGTAGACCCCTTCCATAGGATAATCAGGGGGCATGAGAGATGATCCTAATGCTGCATATAATCAGCCATTAAGGAACACGTTTGTAAGTGCAGTAAAGAAGGAAATAGGAGGTTATATAATGAGATACATAGTTACCATGAGGATGGGATCGTTGCAGGATGTTTTGCAATATGCAAAACATGCAGAAAAGTGTTACAAAGAAAAGGGTCAGAAAGTGAGGTTTTTTATACAGGGAGAGGAATGTGATATGATGGTTCAAGAAAGTCAGAGAGGTTATTGGATAGCAAGAGGATGTGAAAGTAGAGACAGAGGGAGAAGCAGATGTGGGATGCAGCTCGGGGATTTAAATGTGTGTTTGAATAATGGAAGTCTAGTGATTTTGCCCGAGAGTGCCCTGAGAAACAATGTTCTCAGCGACCTTGGGGAAAAATGACTAGGAGGGGTGGATGTACAACACTTGGAGGATCTCAGGGCAATCTCCACTGCCTGAGATAGATCTCCAGGTGAATGGGCGGATGATTACTTTCCTGGTGGGCTAAGGAGCCACCAGGACATTAATACATCCCAATATGTAGCCAATGTTAAATGTAGTAATAGTCATATCCTGGTAAGAGGGGTTAATGGCCGGACCCACAGGGAATCCCTCTCTGAACCAGTTATAACAGACCTAGAGACAAATAAGCCTGTGAAATGTCAGATTATATAGTCTTGAATATGACCAGTAAATGTGTGGAGATCAGATATTATGATAAAATTAGGTATACCTTCACCAGAGTACCTCAGGGCTGCTGTGAACCTCCAACAATTGTCTCCCAGGCTATGTCAGCACACTTAGCCCAGTTCCAGCCTCTTAGAGGTAGTCAGCGACTACTGCATGTTGGTAGTCAGCAGCAGACAGTGGAGAGCATTGTGGAGGGACACAGTCGTACTCTTGAGGTTTATTTATGAGCAAGGCCATAAAGTAAACATGTAGAAACTCCAATACGGTCAGCAAACGGTTAAATATTTGGGGTATAACCTGTCAGATGAAGGTAGGCAAGCAATTCTGGAGGTCCCACAACTATGAGCAAATGATCTCCTTTTTGGGAATGAGAATGTTACGTGTGCTGCTGGGATTTGTTGTTCTATTGTGTTTCCAGCAGCACAGCACTCACAGGGTTAATGATTGAGCTGGCTGGGTGTGGTGCTGTCTGCTAGCCAATCCCCTGGTCAGTCTATCAGGTGGGCCGTCATGAATGCTTGTCTGGTGAGGGTTGCAGTGTGACTTGGTTCATGTCCGTTTGTACGTTTAAATTCTGTCAGTTTTGTGTTAGCTTGCTGTGTGTCCTGCTATCTGTGTCCTGTCCTGTGGCTGCGTACGGTGTGAACGGTGTCCGGTTCTGCTGGACTCCTGGTTAGTGTAGGGACTAGCAGTATAACCAGGAGCCATGAAGTGGCCTGCTAGCTTTCAACATCTTGTACAACATGTCAACCAATACCTGGTATTTATATTCAGCTTCCAATCTGTTACTAGTGGTTGTATGTTGTATGCAGTGTATTCTGGGTCTGTCATGTGGCATGTGAATGCATCCTGTTCTGGTGTGTGGCTCCTAGGATCAGCTAGGGCCCAGATCCGAAGACCGCTGGGCTGCCCTTATTAGGGCAATGTCCCCGCTTAGGTAGGGCCACTATCATCCTCCCTTGTAGCACAGGGTCAGTTGCCTGAAACCGGTGTGAGTCCCGTGTGACCCTGGTGATACCCGTGTGCGTCCCCTTTGGTCATGATCATGTGGGTTCCGTGCTTTGCTTGCCCACACGATCGTAACAGACAAACTTCTATAGCTCCTGGATCTCAAATTCTGCATCTCTGACAGCGCTTCTTACCAGAATCATCTATGATGACCCTCTGGCTGCAGCCGGCAGGATCCAGTGAGATGTGCCCTCTAAGGAAGCCTTTGTCAGGTTAAAACAGACTCTGGTGGGCACATCAGTCTGGGGGGCTGCTGAACTAGAGCAAGCCCTTTGTGCTAACTGTTGACTCAGGAGAAGGATATATCACCTCTGTGTTAACTCAGGAACACGTGGGAAGCAGACTAGATCCAGTGGCCGAGCGTTCCCAGCCTGTGTACAAGCGGTAGTCAGACCTTCTGCCACTATAGTGCTGTCCCCCCACACACTGAGTACCGTACGCAGTTAGTTATACTCATATCTTAGTCCTCCTAGACATCCCCCTGCAGGGCACTACTGCTCTCAGCCACACCTGACAACCTAGGGATGTGCTACGCTCCATCCATCCACCTTACTGCCTATTTCTTCAGACGGTCCTCCACACAACTGTCTAGGAGAGATGGCACATAAGGTGTTACTCAGACCAGATCTGCAGGAGGCATCTCTTGTAGATGCTGAATACACTCTTTGTAGATGGGCTGTACATCTCCGTAGAGAAAAAAAAAAAAAAAAAAGCTATCTTACCTAAATCGTTCTTCAGATGTGCAGCAGTTTTGAGCCATGGCCTGTGTCATGTCTCAACAGGGGGGATGGTAGCACTCATATGGACAGTGTTCACAGCCTAGGGGTTTACCATCTACTCTAAAAAAAAATTTTTTTTGTCTTGTATTATTTGTGCTAAACAATGCAGAAGGGAGTATAAGACCAGGAGGGGGTGCCGTCCGACACATGGGGGATGCTGGGAGAGCTCTGAGTGTAACTTCTATAGAAGGAGTGACGAGCGCCATACTGGTAGATCTGCTCCCTGACCTACTGACTGCAATCCCTGCTAGCCGTCATAAACCAGCCCTGCAGTCACACCGTTTCTGCCGTCACACGACTAAATGTCTGACCATTTGTCTATGTGTATAGCATCCCTCACTCTTCACTTTGCCATACCGTGCACATCTCCACCCCGCCATACAGTGCACATCTCCAGCCCCTTTACCCTCTGTATCACCCCATTACCTGTAGTATGTAAGCTCGTTGGAGCAGGACCCTCACCCCTATTGTTCGCATCGCCTGATTACTATGTAACCGTGGTTCTGTAATGTTTGTACTTTTGTCTTTCTGTATTCCCCTGTCTATGTAAGCGCTGCGGGATATGTTGGCGCTATACACAAAGATTATTATAGATGTGTGTCAGATGAGGGACTTGTTGGCATTGCACACAAAGGGGTAAGGCGTGGCTAGATGCTTGCCTGGCTTGATAGTACTCCTAGTCAGGCCACGTCCCTGGTGGCCATCTTAGTGCTAGTCATGGCCTGCGCCCATTTTAGTACCTGCTGTAATACCTTTGGCCGCCGCCCAGACGCCATCTTGGCTCCTTACATCCCATAGCTGTACCTTCTACCTGGCATCCCAATGCTTGCACTTGTAGTACACAACACCAGTGATTAGTGCCTTCTCTGAACTGCATAGGAATAGTCAGCAGCCTCCATCACTGTCCTCTGTGTGTTGATGATATGTTGTCTATCTTATTAAGTGTGTGCTATAAGATGGGGTCAGCTCACAAATGGTTAAATCGTCTGTTACATGGGAGTGCTTCTTTCACCCTCGCCCCCACCTTTCAGCTTTAGAGTTCAGTGAGGGAGGGAGGGGGGAGTGTGACTGACTCTAGCCATGCTCTGCTTGCTTGATATGAATAGACCTGTAATGAAGATGATCAGGAATGAAGTTTAGTATAAACCTGTGTGAACAGGGAACGTCCATTCTTGCTGTTATTTGTGTACATGTCAGTTCTGTGATTGGTTTGCAGTGATTTTGATTGTTAAATGGTGTTTTCAATGTGATAATGTCATGTAAGATATAATAATAATGAAGTTGTTGATAATGTGAGAGCTGAGTGTCCCTATTAAGGGAAGGATAGCACAAGGTTGCTGCAGTTATCTGTAGGAGGCAGACACAGCTAAAGCTCTGTTTATCTTACTCCATTACCTCTCCTTGATAAGAGAAATTCCTGAGGGGGGTTGTTAAGGTTGGAGGATCAAGCGACTGCAGATGATTGGAGTAGTAGTAGTTGTGTGAATCTTAATGTTATGCAGTAAATATTGTGTATAGAGAATGTTAATAATTATATGAGATAGAAAGACTTGACCCCACGATAGATAAAAGTTAATGACAAGTCCTCACGCTGTGATGAACGTAAAATGTGTGATTAAGCTTCTTAACTCTACCTACCCCCCACAGATAAGTGATCCATGTTATACATTGAGTTTGCTGCTTCCACCTGTGAGCGGGGACCAAATGCCTGCTGTTGCCTCTGATCCTGGGGTTATACTTGCTTCGCGCTACCTGGTAATGGGACTGAGGCAGACTATGGGAGACTGCCTGAGGGATGCTGTGCGGAGAGGAGAACCGTAAGGGCACGCTGTCTCTGGGATATGGCCTGAGCTACAGAGGGCACGCACAGACGTGTGGGGGTTGTGTGGTGACCGGGCCTAGAACAGGTGCCAGGTACAGCCCCTAACGGGATTGTGCTTGGTACAACTGATAATGCCTATATACCTCATGACCTCCGAGGGCAACAGCAAGGGCCGTGTCTGGAGAACTAGGAACACCTCTCCCAAAGGTTCCTCTGACCCATCGGGGTCCCAAGGGGGGTACCGGACGAGTATGGGACGAGAAATCGGATGGCTGCAGGGGGTTTGAGTCTCTTCTTGCATGGTGGGTAACAGTGAATAAAAATGTAGACTGGATTATATATATATTATAACCAACAGAGATTTGTTAATTATACAAGAGATGCAATCAAGGGCCTAGCGGAACAACTAGGACACACCTTACACTCATTGCATGGCAAAATAGAATGGCTCTTGATATGTTACTAGCAGAAAAAGGAGGAGTTTGTAAAATGATTGGAGGATATTGTTGTACTTTCATTCCTAATAACACGGCACCTGATGGTAGTGTTACTCGAGCATTGGAAGGGTTAAATGCATAATAAAATGAACTAGCTGATAACTCTGGCATAGACGATCCATTCACAGACTGGTTGGAAAACTTGTTCGGACACTGGTCACAAGTCATATACTCCACATTAGTCTCTATGTCAGTATTTGCCTCCATTCTAATACTCTGTGGTTGTTGTTGTATTCCATGTATTCGAGGACTATTACAAAACCTTATTAACACTTCCATCACCAAAACTATGTTCCAAAATATACAAGATGACGAAGAACAGGATGATTTACTGGGTCAGGTGACCACCTTTTATGACAAGTGATGGTTAAAAGTTCTATGAAGAAAGCACCATTTTTCTTTGATGATTTTGAAGTGTGACATTTTGATTCCAGTGCGTTCTGATTGTACCGGAGGATCGCTCTAAATCACTGATGGACATTTCGATAAGTAAGATTTTATATCATGATGGACAATCATTTATATATGAAGAAAGGAGCATCAATCTCATAATAAATAAAGGCCAAGCTTCTCTTGGAGGCGGGCCTAATTGTGGGTACAATTGGTGGAATGACTTTATATATATAGATATCAATGTAATACTTTTATATGAAATAATTATATACTTAGTCTTGAAGTGTGAACCCAGGCGTCCTGGTAATAAAGCTTCGGGCCGTAGCCAGGGGGTCTGTGGTAGAGTCATTATATATGTGTATTTACTATTATACTGTGTTGATGTATTGATCTAAAGTGGGGAATGTTAAGAAAATTGTAGATCAATGTATCAGTTAATTATTCTATATTGCATTGTAGAGCATGATACTGGTATGAGTAGTGAAAGAGTTAAATATATCCCTTCTTTAGGCCTCCATGTCTTCTCAGGAAAGATGATAGTCTACTAGACCCCCCATGTATGCATATCTATAGACAGGAAGCTACACACCACAGGGGATAGGTCTGGAAAGTATTACATGCATTCCTTTCTCCTGAATTCATAGTGGTCTCATTGTATGTAATAGATACACCCTAGAAGGTGTAACCTATGTTAAGCATTTTTTATCTTAACCTATCATATATTCTATCCATTTTTGGAGGTATAATCTTTACTGTGATGTCATTTAGACTATATATGCTTTGTCCACTTCAGAATAAAGCAGAAATTATTTGATACCACATAAGTGGTTTGATTTGAATTTCTCCTGAGCTCAGATTACTACACGGAATCTGATAGTCTTCTTCTTGAAAACAAATTCTCTCTACATACCACCCCTCTGCAGTGAGTGGCTGGGCAGATCAGATGACACCCGAGTATTTAAATCTGCCCCGCCCGCGACTCGCCACAGATGCATGCTGACATAGATCAGGGACAGTGCTGCTGATACTGCTGCTGCTATAGGGAGAGTTTTAGGTGTTATTTTAGTCTTCAAGAACCCCAACGGTCCTTCTTAGGGCCACATCTGACCGTGTGCAGTACTGTTGAGGCTGCTTTTAGCAGTGTTGCACAATTATTTTTTTTTTGTATATCGGGCGTGCAGACCATAGCGTCTTCAGTCTGCAGTCATTTTACTCAGTATAGGGGCAGTACTGGTGAGGCAGGGAAAGAGGTATACTGGCTATATAGGCAGTGGGCTTTTTACCAAAAACTTCCAAAAAATACAATATTAGACCTGCCTGTCACTGCCTTCAGTTTACTGCGTCTCTGCTGGGGGTAGCAGTTGGTGAATTAATACCCAGCCTTGTGCATAATTGTTTCCTGCCTCTGCAGTGCGTTACGTACGCGAAGTCAGCTTCCAACAGGGCAATCAAAATACAGTACATATCACAGGCAGTGTGGTTGTTCCCACCAAGTTAAAAAATATACAAGATTTGGCCTGCCTGTCAGTGCCTTCAGTTTACTGCGTCTCTGCTGGGGGTAGTAGTTGGTGAATTAATACCCAGCCTCGCGCATAATTGTTTCCTGCCTCTGCAGTCCGTTACGTACGCGAAGTCAGCCTCCAACAGGGCAATCGAAATACAGTGCATATCACAGGCAGTGTTGTTGTTCCCACAAAGTTTAAAAATATACAATATTTGGCCTGCCTGTCAGTGCCTTCCGTTTACAGCGTCTCTGCTGGGGGTAGTAGTTGGTGAATTAATACCCAGCCTTGCGCATAATTGTTTCCTGCCTCTGCAGTGCGTTACGTACGCGAAGTCAGCCTCCAACAGGGCAATCGAAATACAGTGCATATCACAGGCAGTGTGGTTGTTCCCACCAAGTTAAAAAATATACAAGATTTGGCCTGCCTGTCAGTGCCTTCCGTTTACAGCATCTCTGCTGGGTGTAGTAGTTGTTGAATTAATACCCAGCCTTGCGCATAATTGTTTCCTGCCTCTGCAGTGCGTTATGTACGTGAAGTCAGCCTCCAACAGGCAAATCAAAATACAGTGTATATCACAGGCAGTGTGGTTGTTCCCACCAAGTTAAAAAATATACAATATTAGGCCTGCCTGTCACTGCCTTCAGTTTACTGCGTCTCTGCTGGGGGTAGTAGTTGTTGAATTAATACCCAGCCTTGCGCATAATTGTTGCCTGCCTCTGCAGTGCGTTACGTACGCAAAGTCAGCCTCCAACCACAGGCCAATAAGCGGCACATTTAATTACAGCGTTCTGTTTCTGCTAATCTCGTAATACACCATGCTGAGGGGTAGGCCTAGAGGACGTGGACGCGGGCGAGGACGCGGAGGCCCAAGTCAGGGTGTGGGCACAGGCCGAGCTCCTGGTCCAGGTGTATCACAGCCGACTGCTGCGGGATTAGGAGAGAGGCAAGTTTCAGGGGTCCCCAGATTCATCTCACAATTAATGGGTCCACGAGGTAGACCTTTATTAGAAAATGAGCAGTATGAGTAGGTCCTGTCGTGGATGGCAGAAAGTGCATCCAGCAATCTATCGACCACCCAGTCTTCTACGCCGTCCACAGCTGCAACTCTGAATCCTCTGGCTGCTGCTCCTCCTTCCTCCCAGCCTCCTCACTCCATGAAAATGACACATTCTGAGGAGCAGGCAGACTCCCAGGAACTGTTCTCGGGCCCCTGCCCAGATTGGGCAGCAATGGTTCCTCTCCCACCAGAGGAGTTTATCGGGACCGATGCCCAACCTTTGGAAAGTTCCCGGGGTTCGGGGGATGAGGCTGGGGACTTCCGGCAACTGTCTCAAGAGCTTTCAGTGGGTGAGGAGGACGATGACGATGAGACACAGTTGTCTATCAGTGAGGTAGTAGTAAGGGCAGTAAGTCCGAGGGAGGAGTGCACAGAGGATTCGGAGGAAGAGCAGCTGGACGATGAGGTGACTGACCCCACCTGGTTTGCTAAGCCTACTGAGGACAGGTCTTCAGAGGGGGAGGCAAGTGCAGCAGCAGGGCAGGTTGGAAGAGGCAGTGCGGTGGCCAGGGGTAGAGGAAGGGCCAGGCCGAATAATCCACCAACTGTTTCCCAAAGCACCCGCTCGCGCCATGCCACCCTGCAGAGGCCAAGGTGCTCAAAGGTGTGGCAGTTTTTCACTGAGAGTGCAGACGACCGACGAACTGTGGTGTGCAAGGTTTGTCGCGCCAAGATCAGCCGGGGAGCCACCACCACCAGCCTCACCACCACCAGCATGCGCAGGCATATGATGGCCAAGCACCCCACAAGGTGGGACGAAGGCCGTTCACCGCCTCTGGTTTGCACCGCTGCCTCTCCCCCTGTGCCCCAACCTGCCACTGAGATCCAACCCCCCTCTCAGGACACAGGCACTACCGTCTCCTGGCCTGCACCCACACCCTCACCTCCGCTGTCCTCGGCCCCATCCAGCAATGTCTCTCAGCGCAGCGTCCAGCCGTCTATGAGCAGCGTAGAGCTATAGTGGAATACCAACTCCAACATGGGCGGCGTAGTGGGAGTCAGCCTCCTCAATTCTTTACAGAAGAGTGGGCCTGGTTGGCAGACATCTGCAAGGTCCTTGGAAACTTTGAGGAGTCTACCCAGATGGTGAGCGGCGATGCTGCAATCATTAGCGTCACCATTCCTCTGCTATGCCTCTTGAGAAGTTCCCCGCAAAGCATAAAGGCAGACGCTTTGCGCTCGGAAACGGAGGCGGGGGAAGAAAGTATGTCGCTGGATAGTCAGAGCACCCTCATGTCTATATCTCAGCGCGTTGAGGAGGAGGAGGAGGGGGAGGAGCATGAGGAGGAGGGTGAAGAGACAGCTTGGCCCACTGCTGAGGGTACCCATGCTGCTTGCCTGTCATCATTTCAGTGTGTATGGCCTGAGGAGGATGAGGAGGAGGATCCTGAAAGTGATCTTCCTAGTGAGGAAAGCCATGTGTTGCGTACAGGAACCCTGGCACACATGGCTGACTTTATGTTAGGATGCCTTTCTCGTGACCCTCGCGTTACACGCATTCTGGCCACTACAGATTACTGGGTGTACACACTGCTCGACCCACGGTATAAGGAGAACCTTTCCACTCTCATACCCGAAGAGGAAAGGGGTTCGAGAGTGATGCTATACCACAGGACCCTGGCGGACAAGCTGATGGTAAAATTCCCATCCGACAGCGCTAGTGGCAGAAGGCGCAGTTCCGAGGGCCAGGTAGCAGGGGAGGTGCGGAGATCGAGCAGCATGTTCAGCACAGGCAGTGCAACACTCTTTAAGGCCCTGGACAGCTTTATGGCTCCCCACCAAGACTGTGTCACCGCTCCCCAGTGAAGGCTGAGTCGGCGGGAGCACTGTAAAAGGATGGTTAGGGAGTACGTAGCCGACCGCACGACTGTCCTCCGTGACGCCTCTGCTCCCTACAACTACTGGGTGTCGAAGCTGGACACGTGGCCTGAATTCGCGCTGTATGCCCTGGAGGTGCTTGCTTGTCCTGCGGCTAGCGTCTTGTCAGAGAGGGTGTTTAGCGCGGCTGGGGGAATCAACACAGATAAGCGTACCCGCCTGTCAACTGACAGTGCCGACAGGCTTACACTCATAAAGATGAACAAAGCCTGGATTTCCCCAGACTTCTCTTCTACACCAGCGGACAGCAGCGGAACCTAAACAATACGTACGCTGCACCCGCGGATGGAAGCATCGTTCTCTATCACCATAAAAAACGGGGACCTTTTAGCTTCATCAATCTGTGTATTATATTCATCCTCCTCCTCCTGCTCCTCCTCCTGAAACCTCACGTAATCACGCCGAACTGGCAATTTTTCTTAGGCCCACAAGGCTCAGTCATATGACTTTTGTAAACAATGTTTATACGTTTCAATTCTCATTAAAGCGTTGAAACTTGCACCTGAACCAATTTTTATTTTAACTGGGCTGCCTCCAGGCCTAGTTACAAATTAAGCCACATTAACCAAAGCGATTAATGGGTTTCACCTGCCCTCTTGGTTGGGCATGGGCAATTTTTCTGAGGTACATTAGTACTGTTGGTACACCAATTTTTTTGGGCCCTGGCCTACAGTGTAATCCTAGTAATTTTTATGGGCTTCGCCTGCACTCATGCTACAGCAAGGTGTGTGGGGTTAGCCCACACTTTTGCTACATAAATGTAACTGGGGCCTTGTCTATGTGAAAGAGACTGTTATCTCCCTAAACTGCTGCAACGGGAATGTTACTGTGGCCTGTCTTGACTGCTACTACTACTGAAATGTAACTAATACTGTGCTCCCCCTATACTGCTGCTTCGGAATTGTTACTGGGGCCTGTCTTGACTGCTACTACTACTGAAATGGAACTAATACTGTGCTCCCCCTATACTGCTGCTTCGGAATTGTTACTGGGGCCTGTCTGGACTGCTACTACTACTGAAATGGAACTAATACTGTGCTCCTCCTATAATGCTGCTAGTGATATGTTTCTGGGGCCTGTCCCTAATGCTACCGCTGAAATGTTACTAATTCAGGGCTCTGCCTATACCGCTGCTAATGCTATGTCACTGGGGTATGGAAACGGAGGCTTCCCAAAGACATGATGGTGGCGAGGCCATTTCCCACCAACGTGGTTACTGTTAAAGTGCATATAACCACGGAGACGTGGAGAGGACACGTAGTGCCCCAAAAACATCCCCCTTCTCCTCCAACAATGAAAACATTATTGCCAAATACCTTTGCATTGGTCCGTCTAGTGGCAGTCCAAGAATTTCACCTTTACCGACACAACAAGAGAGCCCCCCCACCATCCCCCCGCCACTGCCCACTTAATCCTGGCCACATTCCGAAAACCAACTAAATAAAACCGCGCTACTAGGTCCGCAGTCGCCACCACATTCCCACCAACGCGGTTACTGTTAAGGTACATATTACCACTCTGACTGGGGCATGCACTGTGGGCCGAAGCACACCTGTATTGTATGTGACGTTAGCTCTGCTGAGCAGGGCACTGCAATGGGATACATTTATGTACCGCCGATGGGTTCCAGGGAGCCACCCATGCTGTCGATCCACACGGACTTCACAATAGGAAGTTGTACCTGCCTGTGTCTACTTATAAAAAACCCCAGTCTGACTGGGGCATGCAGTGTGGGCTGAAGCCCACCTGCATTTAATCTGACGTTACCTCAGCTGTGCTGGGCAATACAATGGGATATATTTATGTACCGCCGGTGGCTTCCTGGGACCCACCCATGCTGTCGATCCACACGGACTTCACAATAGGGAGTTGTACCTGCCTGTGTCTACTTATAAAAAACCCCAGTCTGACTGGGGCATGCAGTGTGGGCTGAAGCCCACCTGCATTTAATCTGACGTTACCTCAGCTGTGCTGGGCAATACAATGGGATATATTTATGTACCGCCAGTGGCTTCCTGGGACCCACCTATGCTGTCGGTCCACACGGAGTTGTAACTGCATGTGTCTACTTATAAAGAACCCCTGTCTGACTGGGGCATGCAGTGTGGGCCGAAGCCCACCTACATTAAACCTGACGTTACCTCAGCTGTGCTGGGCACTGCAATGGGATATATTTATGTACCGCCGGTGGCTTCCTGGGACCCACCTATGCTGTCGGTCCACACGGAGTTGTAACTGCATGTGTCTACTTATAAAGAACCCCAGTCTGACTGGGGCATGCAGTGTGGGCCGAAGCCCACCTGCATTAAACCTGACGTTACCTCAGCTGTGCTGGGCACTGCAATGGGATTTGTTTATGTACCGCCGGTGGGTTCCAGGGAGCCACCCATGCTGTCGGTACACACAGAATTCCCATTGCGGAGTTGTACCTGCCTGTGACTATTTTTAAAAAACCCCGGTCTGACTGAGCTATGCAGTGTGGGCCGAAGCCCACCTGTATTTAATCTGACGTTAGCTTTGCTGTCCAGGGCACTGCAATGGGATATATTTATGTACCGTCGGTGGATTCCTGGGACCCACCTATGCTGTCGGTCCACACGGAGTTGTAACTGCATGTGTCTACTTATAAAGAACCCCAGTCTGACAGGGGCATGCAGTGTGGGCCGAAGCCCACCTGCATTAAATCTGACGTTACCTCAGCTGTGCTGGGCACTGCAATGGGATTTGTTTATGTACCGCCGGTGGGTTCCAGGGAGCCACCCATGCTGTCGGTGCACACGGAATTCCCATTGCGGAGTTGTACCTGCCTGTGACTATTTATAAAAAAACCCGGTCTGACTGGGGCATGCAGTGTGGGCCAAAGCCCACCTATATTTAATCTGACGTTAGGTCTACTATCCGGGGCACTGCATTGGGACAAACTACAGGAGCAATACAGCGCTAATGAGAGCATTGGAGGCCCGCGATTGCTGAGGGTTTGTGCACAGGACTATGTCCTTGGTGCAGTGAAAGTCCGCTTCCTGCCTAGGATTGCTGAAGCTGGGGGCCGAGGCCGATGTCGTGGCCGCGGTGCAAGTCTGCCATGTTTGGCCGGTCAGATCAATTTTTGGTTCATGTCTTGGGTTTCCAAGGACCCACCTATGCTGTTGGTGCAAACTTAGCTCCCATCGTGGTGTTTGACCTGTCTGGCACAAAGACACTGACTGACTTGGGTTGGGGGCAGAGCGCAGACGGCTTTCCCCTTGCAGTGTGGATTGAGCTATGCGACACCTTAACAGAATGAATAGTATGTGGCACATGGGTTCCCCATTGCTATGTCCACGTGTGCAGCTCCTGATGGAGGTGGCACAGGATAGGATTTCTCATTGCTTCTGTACAGCATTGTGGGCTATCGCCCCGCCCCTTTTAAAGAGGGTCGCTGCCTGGCCCTGCCAACCCTCTGCAGTGTGTGCCTGCGGTTCCTCCTCATGGCAGACGCACTTATAAATAGACATGAGGGTGGTGTGGCTATGAGGCCAGCGTGTGGCATGAGGGCAGCTGAAGGCTGCGCAGGGACACTTTGGTGTGCGCTGTGGACACTGGGTCATGCCGGGGGGGGGGGGGGGGGGTTGGGCAGCATGTAACCCAGGAGAAGTGGCAGCGGAGTGTCATGCAGGCAGTGATTGTGCTTTGTTGGAGGTAGTGTGGTGCTTAGCTAAGGTATGCCTTGCTAATGAGGGTTTTTCAGAAGTAAAAATTGTTGAGAGGGTGGGGGGGCACCCTTGCCGCTATTGTGGCTGAATAGTGGGACCTGAGAACTTGAGATGCAGCCCAACATGTAGCCCCTCGCCTGCCCTATCCGTTTCTGTGTCGTTCCCATCACTTTCTTGAATTTCCCAGATTCTCACAAATGAAAACCTTAGCGAGCATCGGCGATATACAAAAATGCTCGAGTCACCCATTGACTTCAATGGGGTTCGTTACTCGAAACGAACCCTCGAGCATCGCGAAAAGTTCGACTCGTGTAACGAGCACCCGAGCATTTTGGTGCTCGCTCATCTCTAATGGTTAACCAATGACTAATGCTGTTAATCTGCACTTAGTAGTCAGAACAATCCCCAGCTATCATAAGTTAAAGGGAACCTTTCAGGTCATATGAGCGCTATAAACTAAGTTAATGGGCTTATAGTACTGGGATAACTGAGGTCAGGTGTGCCTTTTTTTCACTCACCTGCCTCTCTGTTTCCTTGTTGCCCACCAGGAAGCCAGCACTCGGTCCATACCCACATGGAGAAATGTGTTTGCGTGTGTTTGTGCATTGATGAGTATGATGTATTGACCAAGCACCAGCTTCCTAGGTGGACAGCAAAGGAATGAGGAAGCTGGTAAGTATAAAAAGCACCCCGCCCCCTGCGATCTCAACAGCCACTTCATTAAAGTAAGAATAGAAAACCAACATGTGGATTTGATTGTTCCAAAGGTTTTTCCATTTAGGTCTAGGGGTGTCTTCTGGGTGTATCGGCCGTTCCCGTTATCTCATCTTACCGCGCACACTGGGTAAGTTCCCTCTATCTGTTTTTTGCACTTTCATAATTTTTTGGTCTATCCAAGCACTGTTCTTATATTGGCATTTTATTAAAGTATGAACACATAAACTTAGTTTTGTCACGTCAGCTGCCAATGTATGGTAACTGTATTTCTGAAATAAGTGCATGGGAACAGTTAACACCACAGATCCCAGAAAGGTAAAGAGAAAATAAAGTAAATGAGTACTATCCCTATGGGATTCTACAATGTGACCTTCCCTACCTAACTGGTCAGTGTACCGTCCTGGTAAGGATGCTCTCACACAGGAACCTGAGGTCATTTCTAACCCTGATACCTGGAGATAAAGATACCCCAATCCTAGTGAACACACTCCACCAATAAGCAAAAACCCAGAATGTATCTTTAAGTTGCAAGAAGAAACTCTAACTCCAAACTCTGGATGAGCCACTGCACACAGATAGGGTCTCCTTCACTCCCAGAAGGAGATCGCTAGAACATTTGAACAGCACAGAGCCCAAATTGAGGAGGCAATAAAAACCCTCCCCAATAGCCCCCATGTGTGATCCAATAGCAACACACCCAAAACCCCTCCAACCAGAGAGTCAGAGAACACAATGCATAGAAAAACCAGAACACCAGCATAGTGACTCACACCGGCACAATACGTTTATGGGGCTCCTACAACCGGATATATATTACCCTTAAAATGGGAATAAATCTTAATCTCTAATCTGCCCATGCATCACAGAAGGGGAAATGTAAAAAAAAATTAAAAACAATCACAGAAAACGGCCATTACTTACGAAGTATGGAGTGCATATAGATGCATCCTCTCACCATGCAGGTAGCTGACTACCAAATGAGGGAGCTAATTACACCTGTGAGGGACACCGATGAGGCAGCCACTCACACTGCCTCTTGATATAGAGGGGGGTGGCTGCTTGGCGTATACTCCAACACATAGTGGATACAAAGTGCCAGACCATTCTGATATATGTAGTTCACCATGCAGACCAGCAACTAGAGATGAGCGAGCATACTCGCTAAGGACAATTGCTCGATCGAGCATTGCCCATAGCGAGTACCTGCTCGCTCGGAAGAAAAGGTTCGGCTGCCGGCGCGGGTGAGAGGAGAGTTGTGGCAGTGAGCAGGGGGAGCGGTGGGGGGGGGGGGGGAGGAGAGGTAGAGAGAGATCTCCCCTCCGTTCCTCCCCGCCGCTCCCCATCAGCTTACCATCTTGTTGGGCGACAGCTCCTATCCCGCCTGCTGCAGTGGTGGCAGGGGTAACCACAGCGCACATGCCTGTGCAGCAGGGAGAGGAGCATGGAGCATACTGACAGTGGTCCCCGCCACAGGGCGTCCAGTAGTGGAGCTGAGAGTACGGCGGGGAGAGCAGCGGGGACCCAAGGGACAGCGCTCCCAGATGCAGTGGGCGCAGGGGGAATGGGAGCCCAGTTTCTGGCAGCAGCGGCCGACCGCGGGTAAGGGTAGGTGTCAGTCTGCCAAGGAGAGCAGCAGGGAGCTTAGTGACAGCAGTCCCAGCTTTAGCAGTGTCTGCAGGCTGCACAGGAGCGGTGTCCTCCCTGCAGCAGTACTACCCAATCGTAAGCTAGGGGCCTGGCAGGGGCGTTCTCTCTTGCTAAGTGCTGTCACACCCCTATCTTCCAGTGTCAACAAGGTACAACAGTACCACAAGTAGTAAGGGTGCACTATTTA
This sequence comes from Eleutherodactylus coqui, assembly GCF_035609145.1. Taxonomy (NCBI): domain Eukaryota; kingdom Metazoa; phylum Chordata; class Amphibia; order Anura; family Eleutherodactylidae; genus Eleutherodactylus; species Eleutherodactylus coqui. The sequence goes on from NC_089849.1 coordinate 83,662,959, forward strand.
GCCATGTCTGGTCGCCTAAATATTAAGACAAGTAGTAAGGATGCACTGTGTAGCCATGTCTCGTCCCCTATATATTAGGACAAGTAGTAAGGATGCACTGTGTAGCTATGTCTGGTCCCCTATATATAAGTACAAGTAGTAAGGATGCACTGTGTAGCTATATCTGGTCCCCTATTATAGTATCCCAGAACGAAAGTTCTTTTTACACCCCAGTGCAAACTTGTCGTGTGGTTCCCTGAAGCATATTTTGCACATGCATAATAATGTATATTCGTTGTACTTTTCCATTGCAGTGCTTTAAACCAGCAGAACTCTGCATAAGCTCAGGCGATATAGAGATTTAAGGGTTAAAGTTTACAGATGAGATGTAATTGTGAGTATGCAGCAGAACCTCAGCAAAATTTGCAGAGTGTATCAGGTTTTGCAAAACCGAATTATATCAGTTTTGCAAGTTATCCCCGGGAATGTGGGAGGAGCCAGACAGCAGCCAGACAGTCAGGTTTAGTTTTGGGGATGTTGAGTGAGAGAGAAGTGCAACATGTCAGCTCACTGGAGAGCGATGAGAAAGAGCCGCTGGAGTCTCTTTACCCTGGGTCCTCTATATATTAGGACAAGTACTAAGGGTGCACTGTGTAGCCATGTCTGGGTCCCCTATATATTAGGACAAGTACTAAGGGTGCACTGTGTAGCCAAGTCTGGTCCTCTATATATTAGGACACGTAGTAAGGGTGCACTGTGTAGCCATGTCTGGACCCCTATATATTAGGACACGTAGTAAGGGTGCACTATGTAGTCATGCCTGGTCCTCTATATATTAGGACAACTACTAAGGTGCACTGTTTAGTCATGTCTGGTCCCTTATATATTAGGACAAGTACTAAGGGTGCACTGTGTAGCCATATCTGGTCCCCTATATATAAGGACAAGTAGTAAGGGTGCACTGTGTAGTCATGTCTAGTCCCCTATATATAAGCACAAGTAGTAAGGATGCACTGTGTAGCCATGTCTGGGTCCCCTATATATTAGGACAAGTACTAAGGGTGCACTGTGTAGCCAAGTCTGGTCCTCTATATATTAGGACACGTAGTAAGGGTGCACTGTGTAGCCATGTCTGGACCCCTATATATTAGGACACGAAGTAAGGGTGCACTATGTAGTCATGCCTGGTCCTCTATATATTAGGACAACTACTAAGGTGCACTGTTTAGTCATGTCTGGTCCCTTATATATTAGGACAAGTACTAAGGGTGCACTGTGTAGCCATATCTGGTCCCCTATATATAAGGACAAGTAGTAAGGGTGCACTGTGTAGTCATGTCTGGTCCCCTATATATATAAGGACAAGTACTAAGGGTGCACCGTGAAGCCATGTTTGGTCCCCTATATATAAGGACAAGTAGTAAGGGTGCACTGTGTAGCCATGTCTGGTCCCCTATATATTAGGACAATTACTAAGGGTGCACCGTGTAGCCATGTCTGATCCCCTATATATAAGGACAAGTAGTAAGGGTGCACCGTGTAGTCATGTCTAGGTCCCCTATATATTAGGACAAGTACTAAGGGTGCACCGTGCAGCCATGTCTGGTCCCCTATATATAAGGACAAGTAGTAAGGGTGCACTGTGTAGCCATGCCTGGTCCCCTATATATTAGGACAAGTACTAAGGGTGCACCGTGCAGTCATGTCTGGTCCCCTATATATAAGGACAAGTAGTAAGGGTGCACTGTGTAGCCATGTCTGGTCCCCTATATATTGAGACAATTACTAAGGGTGCAGCGTGTAGTCATGTCTGGTCCCCTATATATAAGGACAAGTAGTAAGGGTGCACCGTGTAGTCATGTCTAGGTCCCCTATATATTAGGACAAGTCCTAAGGGTGCACTGTGTAGCCATGTCTCATCCCCTATATATAAGGACAATTACTAAGGGTGCACCTTGTAGCCATGTCTGGTCCCCTATATATAAGGACAAGTAGTAAGGGTGCACTGTGTAGCCATGCCTGGTCCCCTATATATTAGGATAAGTACTAAGGGTGCACCGTGTAGTCATGTTTGGTCCCCTATATATAAGGACAAGTACTAAGGGAGCGCTGTGTAGCCATATCTGTTCCCCTATATATAAGGACAAGTACTAAGGGTGCACCGTGTAGCCATGTCTGGCCCCCTATATATTAGGACAAGTACTAAGGGTGCACTGTGTAGCCATGTCTGGTCCCCTATATATAAGGAAAAGTAGTAAGGATGCACTGTGTAGCTATATCTGGTCCCATAATATAGTATCCCAGAACGAAAGTTCTTTTTACACCCCAGTGCAAACTTGTCGTGTGGTTGCCTGAAGCATATTTTGCACATGCATAATAATGTATATTCGTTGTACTTTTCCATTGCAGTGCTTTAAACCAGCAGAACTCTGCATAAGCTCAGGCGATATAGAGATTTAAGGGTTAACGTTTACAGATGAGATGTAATTGTGGGTATGGAGCAGAACCTCAGCTATATTTGCAGAGTGTATCAGGTTTTGCAAAACCGAATTATATCAGTTTTGCAAGTTATCCCCGGGAATGTGGGAGGAGCCAGACAGCAGCCAGACAGTCAGGTTCAGTTTTGGGGATGTTGAGTGAGAGAGGAGTGCAACATGTCAGCTCACTGGAGAGCCATGAGGAAGAGCCACTGGAGTCCCTTTACCCTGGGTCCTCTATATATTAGGACAAGTACTAAGGGTGCACTGTGTAGCCATGTCTGGGTCCCCTATATATAAGGACAAGTACTAAGGATGCACTGTGTAGCCATGTCTGGTCCCCTATATATTAGGACACGTAGTAAGGGTGCACTGTGTAGTCATGCCTGGTCCCCTATATATTAGGACAACTACTAAGGGTGCACCGTTTAGTCATGTCTGGTCCCTTATATATTAGGACAAGTACTAAGGGTGCACTGTGTAGCCATATCTGGTCCCCTATATATAAGGACAAGTAGTAAGGGTGCACTGTGTAGTCATGTCTGGTCCCCTATATATATAAGGACAAATACTAAGGGTGCACCGTGTAGTCATGTTTGGTCCCCTATATATAAGGACAAGTAGTAAGGGTGCACTGTGTAGCCATGTCTGGTCCCCTATATATTAGGACAATTACTAAGGGTGCACCGTGTAGCCATGTCTGGTCCCCTATTTATAAGGACAAGTAGTAAGGGTGCACCGTGTAGTCATGTCTAGGTCCCCTATATATTAGGACAAGTACTAAGGGTGCACTGTGTAGCCATGTCTCGTCCCCTATATATAAGGACAATTACTAAGGGTGCACCGTGTAGCCATGCCTGGTCCCCTATATATAAGGACAAGTAGTAAGGGTGCACTGTGTAGCCATGCCTTGTCCCCTATATATTAGGACAAGTACTAAGGGTGCACCGTGTAGTCATGTCTGGTCCCCTATATATAAGGACAAGTACTAAGGGTGCACTGTGAAGCCATATCTGTTCCCCTATATATAAGGACAAGTACTAAGGGTGCACCGTGTAGCCATGTCTGGTCCCCTATATATAAGGACAAGTAGTAAGGGTGCACTGTGTAGCCATGCCTGGTCCCCTATATATTAGGACAAGTACTAAGGGTGCACCGTGTAGTCATGTCTGGTCCCCTATATATAAGGACAAGTACTAAGGGTGCACTGTGTAGCCATGTCTGGTCCCCTATATATTACGACAAGTACTAAGGGTGCACTGTGTAGCCATGTCTGGTCCTCTATATATAAGGATAAGTAGTATAGATGCACTGTGTAGCCATGTAGGGGTCCCCTATATATAAGGACAAGTAGTAAGGATGCACTGTGTAGCCATGTCTGGTACCCTATATATAAGGACAAGTAATAAGGGTGCACTGTGTAGCCATGTCTGGTACCCTATGTATAAGGACAAGTAGTAAGGGTGCACTGCGTAGTCATGTAGGGGTCCCCTATATATAAGGACAAGTAGTAAGGATGCACTGTGTACCCTTGTCTGGTACCCTATATATAAGGACAAGTAGTAAGGATGCACTGTGTAGCCATGTCTGGTCCCCTATATATTAGGACAAGTACTAAGGGTGCACTGTGTAGCCATGTCTGGTCCCCTATATATAAGGATAAGTAGTAAGGATGCACTGTGTAGCTATTTCTGGTCCCCTATATATTAGGACAAGTACTAAGGATGCACTGTGTAGCCATGTCTGGTCCCCTATATATAAGGACAAGTAGTAAGGATGCACTGTGTAGCCATGTCTGGTCCCCTTTATATAAGGACAAGTAGTAAGGATGCACTGTGTAGCTATGTCTGGTCCCCTATATATAAGGACAAGTAGTAAGGATGCACTGTGTAGCTATATCTGGTCCCCTATATATAAGGACAAGTAGTAAGGATGCACTGTGTAGCCATGTCTCGTCCCCTATATATTAGGACAAGTAGTAAGGATGCACTGTGTAGCTATGTCTGGTCCCCTATATATAAGTACAAGTAGTAAGGATGCACTGTGTAGCTATATCTGGTCCCCTATTATAGTATCCCAGAACGAAAGTTCTTTTTACACCCCAGTGCAAACTTGTCGTGTGGTTCCCTGAAGCATATTTTGCACATACATAATAATGTATATTCGTTGTACTTTTCCATTGCAGTGCTTTAAACCAGCAGAACTCTGCATAAGCTCAGGTGATAAAGAGATTTAAGGGTTAAGGTTTACAGATGAGATTTAGTTGTGGTTATCGAGCAGAACCTCAGCAAAATTTGCAGAGTGCATCAGGTTTTGCAAAACCGAATTGCATCAGTTTTGCAAGGAATCCCCGGGAATGTGGGATGAGCCAGACAGCAGCCAGACAGTCAGGTTCAGTTTTTGGGATGTTGAGTGAGAGAGGAGTGCAACCTGTCAGCTCACTGGAAAGCCAAGAGAAAGAGCCACTGGAGTCTTTACCCTGGGTCCTTTATATATTAGGACAAGTACTAAGGTTGCACTGTGTAGCCATGTCTGGGTCCTCTATATATTAGGACATGTACTAAGGGTGAACTCTGTAGCCATGTCTGGTCCCCTATATATTAGGACAAGTACTAAGGGTGCACTGTGTAGCCATGTCTGGGTCTCCTATATATTAGGACAAGTACTAAGGGTGCACTGTGTAGCCTTGTCTGGTCCCCTATATATAAGGACAAGTACTAAGGGTGCACTGTGTATTCATGTCTGGTCCCCTATATATAAGGACAAGTATTAAGGATGCACTGTGTAGCCATGTCTGGTCCCCTATATATAAGGACAAGTAGTAAGGATGCACTGTGTAGCCGTGTCTGGTCCTCTATATATTA